>NW_022262707.1:0-170438 GCF_002021735.2 Oncorhynchus kisutch | reverse complement strand
CACTATCAGATTAGAGCATAATGGAGACTAAGACATCTACCACTATCACTATTAGAGCCATAAAGTAGACTAGACATCTACCACCCCTACCACTATCAGATTAGAAATAATAAAGGAGACTAGACATCACCACCAACTACTACCACTATCAGATTAGAGCATAATGGAGATCTACCACCCACTACCACTATCAGATTAGAGCATAAAGTAGACTAGACATCTACCACCCCACTACCACTATCAGATTAGAGCCATAATGGAGACTAGACATCTCCACCCCACTACCACTATCAGATTAGAGCCATAAAGTAGACTAGACATCTACACCCCACTACCACATATCAGATTAGAGCCATAAAGTAGACTAGACATCTACCAACCCACTACCACTATCAGATTAGAGCATAATGGAGACTAGACATTACACCACTACCACTATCAGATAGAGCCATAATGGAGACTAGACATCTACCACCCCACTACCACTATCAAGATTAGAGCCATAAAGTAGACTAGACATCTACCACACACTACCACTATCAGATTAGAGCCATAATGGAGACTAGACATCTACCACCCCACTACCACTATCAGATTAGAGCCATAAAGGAGACTAGACATCTACCACCACACTACCACTATCAGATTAGAGCCATAAAGAGACTAGACATCTACCACCACACTACCACTATCAGATTAGAGCCATAAAGGAGACTAGACATCTACCACCCCACTACCACTATCAGATTAGAGCCATAATGGAGACTAGACATCTACCACCCCACTACCACTATCAGATTAGAGCCATAAAGGAGACTAGACATCTAACACCACTACTACCACTATCAGATTAGAGCCATAAAGTAGACTAGACATCTACCACCCCACTACCACTATCAAATTAGAGCCATAAAGGAGACTAGACATCTAACACCACTACTACCACTATCAGATTAGAGCCATAAAGGAGACTAGACCTAACACCACTACTACCACTATCAGATTAGAGCCATAAAGTAGACTAGACATCTACCACCCCACTACCACTATCAGATTAGAGCCATAATGGAGACTAGACATCTACCACCCCACTACCACTATCAATTAGAGCCATAATGGAGACTAGACATCTACCACCCACTACCACTATCAGATTAGAGCCATAATGGAGACTAGACATCTACCACCCCACTACCACTATCAGATTAGAGCCATAAAGTAGACTAGACATCTAACACCACTACTACCACTATCAGATTAGAGCCATAATGGAGACTAGACATACTACCACTATCAGATTAGAGCCATAAAGTAGACTAGACATCTACCACCCTACCACTATCAGATTAGAGCCATAAAGTAGACTAGACATCTACCACCACCACCCACTACCACTATCAGATTAGAGCCATAAAGGAGACTAGACATCTACCACCCCACTACCACTATCAGATTAGAGCCATAAAGGAGACTAGACATCTCCACCCCACTACCACTATCAGATTAGAGCCATAAAGTAGACTAGACATCTACCACCCCACTACCACTATCAGATTAGAGCCATAAAGGAGACTAGACATCTACCAACCCACTACCACTGTCAGATTAGAGCCATAATGGAGACTAGACATATACCACTATCAGTATAGAGCCATAATGGAGACTAGACATCTACCACCCCACTACCACTATCAGATTAGAGCCATAAAGTAGACTAGACATCTACCACCCACCTACCACTATCAGATTAGAGCCATAATGGAGACTAGACATCTACCACCCCACTACCACTATCAGATTAGAGCCATAAAGGAGACTAGACATCTAACACCACTATTACCACTATCAAATTAGAGCCATAAAGGAGACTAGACATCTACCACCCCACTACCACTATCAGATTAGAGCCATAAAAGAGACTAGACATCTACCACCCCACTACCACTATCAGATTAGAGCCATAAAGGAGACTAGACATCTAACCACCACTACTACCACTATCAGATTAGAGCCATAAAGTAGACTAGACATCTACCACCCCACTACCACTATCAGATTAGAGCCATAAAGGAGACTAGACATCTACCACCCCACTACCACTATCAGATTAGAGCCACAATAGAGAGACTAGACATCTACCCCCACTACCACTATCAGATTAGAGCCATAAAGTAGACTAGACATCTACACCCCACTACCACTATCAGATTAGAGCCATAAAGGAGACTAGACATCTACCACCCCACTACCACTATCAGATTAGAGCCATAAGTAGACTAGACATCTACCACCACTACCACTATCAGATTAGAGCCATAAAGTAGACTAGACATCTACCACCCCACTACCACTATCAGATTAGAGCCATAATGGAGACTAGACATCTACAACCCCACTACCACTATCAGATTAGAGCCATAATGGAGACTAGACATATACCACTATCAGATTAGAGCCATAATGGAGACTAGACATCTACCACATCATATTAGAGCCATAAAGTAGACTAGACATCTACCACCCCACTACCACTATCAGATTAGAGCCATAAAGTAGACTAGACATCTACACCCCACTACCACTATCAGATTAGAGCCATAAAGGAGACTAGACATATACCACTATCAGATTAGAGCCATAAAGTAGACTAGACATCTACCACCCCACTACCACTATCAGATTAGAGCCATAATGGAGACTAGACATCTACCACCCCACTACCACTATCAGATTAGAGCCATAAAGGAGACTAGACATCTACACCACTACTACCACTATCAGATTAGAGCCATAAAGGAGACTAGACATCTACCACCCCACTACCACTATCAGATTAGAGCCATAATAGAGACTAGACATCTACCACCCCACTACCACTATCAGATTAGAGCCATAAGGAGACTAGACATCTACACCCCACTACCACTATCAGATTAGAGCCATAAAGTAGACTAGACATCTACCACCCCACTACCACTATCAGATTAGAGCCATAAAGGAGACTAGACATCTACCACCCCACTACCACTATCAGATTAGAGCCACAATAGAGACTAGACATCTACCACCCCACTACCACTATCAAATTAGAGCCATAAAGGAGACTAGACATCTACCACCACTACTACCACTATCAGATTAGAGCCATAAAGTAGACTAGACATCTACCACCCCACTACCACTATCAGATTAGAGCCATAAAGGAGACTAGACATCTAACACCACTACTACCACTATCAGATTAGAGCCATAAAGGAGACTAGACCTAACACCACTACTACCACTATCAGATTAGAGCCATAAAGTAGACTAGACATCTACCACCCCACTACCACTATCAGATTAGAGACATAATGGAGACTAGACATCTACCAACCCCACTACCACTATCAAATTAGAGCTATAATGGAGACTAGACATACTACCACTATCAGTTTAGAGCCATAATGGAGACTAGAGATCTACCACTATCATATTAGAGCCATAAAGTAGACTAGACATCTACCACCCCACTACCACTATCAGATTAGAGCTATAAAGTAGACTAGACATCTAACACCACTACTACCACTATCAGATTAGAGCCATAATGGAGACTAGACATATACCACTATCAGATTAGAGCCATAAAGTAGACTAGACATCTACCACCCCACTAGCACTATCAGATTAGAGCCATAAAGTAGACTAGACATCTACCACCCCACCCCACCCCACTACCACTATCAGATTAGAGCCACAATGGAGACTAGACATTCTACCACCCCACTACCACTATCAGATTAGAGCCACAATGGAGACTATACATCTCCCACCCCACTACCACTATCAGATTAGAGCCATAAAGTAGACTAGACATCTACCACTCCACTACCACTATCAAATTAGAGCCATAAAGGAGGACTAGACATCTACCCACCCACTACCACTGTCAGATTAGAGCCATAATGGAGACTAGAAATATACCACTATCAGTATAGAGCCATAATGGAGACTAGAACATCTACCACCCCATACCACTATCAGATTAGAGCCATAAAGTAGACTAGACATCTACCACCCACCTACCACTATCAGATTAGAGCCATAATGGAGACTAGACATCTACCACCCCACTACCACTATCAGATTAGAGCCATAAAGGAGACTAGACATCTAACACCACTATTACCACTATCAAATTAGAGCCATAAAGGAGACTAGACATCTACCACCCCACTACCACTATCAGATTAGAGCCACAATAGAGACTAGACATCTACCACCCCACTACCACTATCAAATTAGAGCCATAAAGGAGACTAGACATCTAACACCACTACTACCCACTATCAGATTAGAGCCATAAAGTAGACTAGACATCTACCACCACTATTACCACTATCAAATTAGAGCCATAAAGGAGACTAGACATCTACCACCCCACTACCACTATCAGATTAGAGCCACAATAGAGACTAGACATCTACCACCCCACTACCACTATCAAATTAGAGCCATAAAGTACACTAGACATCTAACACCACTACAACCACTATCAAATTAGAGCCATAAAGGAGACTAGACATCTACCACCCCACTACAACTATCAGATTAGAGCTATAAAGTAGACTAGACATCTACCACCACTACTACCATTATCAGATTAGAGCCATGAAGTAGACTAGACATCTACCACCCCCACTACCACTATCAGATTAGAGACATAATGGAGACTAGACATCTACCAACCCCACTACCACTATCAAATTAGAGCCATAATGGAGACTAGACATATACCACTATCAGTTAGAGCCATAATGGAGACTAGAGATCTACCACTATCATATTAGAGCCATAAAGTAGACTAGACATCTACCACCCCGCTACCAGTATCAGATTAGAGCTATAAAGTAGACTAGACATCTAACACCACTACTACCACTATCAAATTAGAGCCATAATGGAGACTAGACATATACCACTATCAGATTAGAGCCATAAAGTAGACGAGACATCTACCACCCCCACTAGCACTATCAGATTAGAGCCATAAAGTAGACTAGACATCTACCACCCCACCCCACCCCACTACCACTATCAGATTAGAGCCACAATGGAGACTAGACATCTACCACCCCACTACCACTATCAGATTAGAGCCACAATGGAGACTAGACATCTCCCACCCCACTACCACTATCAGATTAGAGCCATAAAGTAGACTAGACATCTACCACCCCACTACCATTGTCAGATTAGAGCCAAAATGGAGACTAGACATCTACCACCCCCACTACCACTATCAGATTAGAGCCATAAAGTAGACTAGACACTACCACCCCACTACAACTATCAGATTAGAGCTATAAAGTAGACTAGACATCTACCACCACTACTACCATTATCAGATTAGAGCCATAAAGTAGACTAGACATCTACCACCCCACTACCACTATCAGATTAGAGCCACAATGGAGACTAGACATCTCCCACCCCACTACCACTATCAGATTAGAGCCATAAAGTAGACTAGACATCTACCACCACTATTACCACTATCAAATTAGAGCCATAAAGGAGACTAGACATCTACCACCCCACTACCACTATCAGATTAGAGCCACAATAGAGACTAGACATCTACCACCCCACTACCACTATCAAATTAGAGCCATAAAGGAGACTAGACATCTAACACCACTACTACCACTATCAGATTAGAGCCATAAAGTAGACTAGACATCTACCACCCCACTACAACTATCAGATTAGAGCTATAAAGTAGACTAGACATCTACCACCCCACTACCATTATCACATTAGAGCCATAAAGGAGACTAGACATCTAACACCACTACAACCACTATCAAATTAGAGCCATAAAGGAGACTAGACATCTACCACCCCACTACAACTATCAGATTAGAGCTATAAAGTAGACTAGACATCTACCACCACTACTACCATTATCAGATTAGAGCCATGAAGTAGACTAGACATCTACCACCCCACTACCACTATCAGATTAGAGACATAATGGAGACTAGACATCTACCAACCCCACTACCACTATCAAATTAGAGCCATAATGGAGACTAGACATATACCACTATCAGTTTAGAGCCATAATGGAGACTAGAGATCTACCACTATCATATTAGAGCCATAAAGTAGACTAGACATCTACCACCCCGCTACCAGTATCAGATTAGAGCTATAAAGTAGACTAGACATCTAACACCACTACTACCACTATCAGATTAGAGCCATAATGGAGACTAGACATATACCACTATCAGATTAGAGCCATAAAGTAGACGAGACATCTACCACCCCACTAGCACTATCAGATTAGAGCCATAAAGTAGACTAGACATCTACCACCCCACCCCACCCCACTACCACTATCAGATTAGAGCCACAATGGAGACTAGACATCTACCACCCCACTACCACTATCAGATTAGAGCCACAATGGAGACTAGACATCTCCCACCCCACTACCACTATCAGATTAGAGCCATAAAGTAGACTAGACATCTACCACCCCACTACCATTGTCAGATTAGAGCCAAAATGGAGACTAGACATCTACCACCCCACTACCACTATCAGATTAGAGCCATAAAGTAGACTAGACACTACCACCCCACTACAACTATCAGATTAGAGCTATAAAGTAGACTAGACATCTACCACCACTACTACCATTATAAGATTAGAGCCATAAAGTAGACTAGACATCTACCACCCCACTACCACTATCAGATTAGAGCCACAATGGAGACTAGTCATCTCCCACCCCACTACCACTATCAGATTAGAGCCATAAAGTAGACTAGACATCTACCACCACTATTACCACTATCAAATTAGAGCCATAAAGGAGACTAGACATCTACCACCCCACTACCACTATCAGATTAGAGCCACAATAGAGACTAGACATCTACCACCCCACTACCACTATCAAATTAGAGCCATAAAGGAGACTAGACATCTAACACCACTACTACCACTATCAGATTAGAGCCATAAAGTAGACTAGACATCTACCACCCCACTACAACTATCAGATTAGAGCTATAAAGTAGACTAGACATCTACCACCCCACTACCACTATCAGATTAGAGCCACAATGGAGACTAGACATCTACCACCCCACTACCACTATCAGATTAGAGCCACAATGGAGACTAGACATCTCCCACCCCACTACCACTATCAGATTAGACCCATAAAGTAGACTAGACATCTACCACCCCACTACCATTGTCAGATTAGAGCCAACATGGAGACTAGACATCTACCACCCCACTACAACTATCAGATTAGAGCTATAAAGTAGACTAGACATCTACCACCACTACTACCATTATCAGATTAGAGCCATAAAGTAGACTAGACATCTACCACCCCACTACCACTATCAGATTAGAGCCACAATGGAGACTAGACATCTCCCACCCCACTACCACTAACAGATTAGAGCCATAAAGTAGACTAGACATCTACCACCCCACTACAACTATCAGATTAGAGCTATAAAGTAGACTAGACATCTACCACCCCACTACCATTATCACATTAGAGCCATAAAGGAGACTAGACATCTAACACCACTACAACCACTATCAAATTAGAGCCATAAAGGAGACTAGACATCTACCACCCCACTACAACTATCAGATTAGAGCTATAAAGTAGACTAGACATCTACCACCACTACTACCATTATCAGATTAGAGCCATGAAGTAGACTAGACATCTACCACCCCACTACCACTATCAGATTAGAGACATAATGGAGACTAGACATCTACCAACCCCACTACCACTATCAAATTAGAGCCATAATGGAGACTAGACATATACCACTATCAGTTTAGAGCCATAATGGAGACTAGAGATCTACCACTATCATATTAGAGCCATAAAGTAGACTAGACATCTACCACCCCGCTACCAGTATCAGATTAGAGCTATAAAGTAGACTAGACATCTAACACCACTACTACCACTATCAGATTAGAGCCACAATGGAGACTAGACATCTACCACCCCACTACCACTATCAGATTAGAGCCACAATGGAGACTAGACATCTCCCACCCCACTACCACTATCAGATTAGACCCATAAAGTAGACTAGACATCTACCACCCCACTACCATTGTCAGATTAGAGCCAAAATGGAGACTAGACATCTACCACCCCACTACAACTATCAGATTAGAGCTATAAAGTAGACTAGACATCTACCACCACTACTACCATTATCAGATTAGAGCCATAAAGTAGACTAGACATCTACCACCCCACTACCACTATCAGATTAGAGCCACAATGGAGACTAGACATCTCCCACCCCACTACCACTATCAGATTAGAGCCATAAAGTAGACTAGACATCTACCACCCCACTACAACTATCAGATTAGAGCTATAAAGTAGACTAGACATCTACCACCCCACTACCATTATCACATTAGAGCCATAAAGGAGACTAGACATCTAACACCACTACAACCACTATCAAATTAGAGCCATAAAGGAGACTAGACATCTACCACCCCACTACAACTATCAGATTAGAGCTATAAAGTAGACTAGACATCTACCACCACTACTACCATTATCAGATTAGAGCCATGAAGTAGACTAGACATCTACCACCCCACTACCACTATCAGATTAGAGACATAATGGAGACTAGACATCTACCAACCCCACTACCACTATCAAATTAGAGCCATAATGGAGACTAGACATATACCACTATCAGTTTAGAGCCATAATGGAGACTAGAGATCTACCACTATCATATTAGAGCCATAAAGTAGACTAGACATCTACCACCCCGCTACCAGTATCAGATTAGAGCTATAAAGTAGACTAGACATCTAACACCACTACTACCACTATCAGATTAGAGCCATAATGGAGACTAGACATATACCACTATCAGATTAGAGCCATAAAGTAGACGAGACATCTACCACCCCACTAGCACTATCAGATTAGAGCCATAAAGTAGACTAGACATCTACCACCCCACCCCACCCCACTACCACTATCAGATTAGAGCCACAATGGAGACTAGACATCTACCACCCCACTACCACTATCAGATTAGAGCCACAATGGAGACTAGACATCTCCCACCCCACTACCACTATCAGATTAGAGCCATAAAGTAGACTAGACATCTACCACCCCACTACCATTGTCAGATTAGAGCCAAAATGGAGACTAGACATCTACCACCCCACTACCACTATCAGATTAGAGCCATAAAGTAGACTAGACACTACCACCCCACTACAACTATCAGATTAGAGCTATAAAGTAGACTAGACATCTACCACCACTACTACCATTATCAGATTAGAGCCATAAAGTAGACTAGACATCTACCACCCCACTACCACTATCAGATTAGAGCCACAATGGAGACTAGACATCTCCCACCCCACTACCACTATCAGATTAGAGCCATAAAGTAGACTAGACATCTACCACTCCACTACCACTATCAAATTAGAGCCATAAAGGAGACTAGACATCTACCAACCCACTACCACTGTCAGATTAGAGCCATAATGGAGACTAGACATATACCACTATCAGTATAGAGCCATAATGGAGACTAGACATCTACCACCCCACTACCACTATCAGCTTAGAGCCATAAAGTAGACTAGACATCTACCACCCACCTACCACTATCAGATTAGTGCCATAATGGAGACTAGACATCTACCACCCCACTACCACTATCAGATTAGAGCCATAAAGGAGACTAGACATCTAACACCACTATTACCACTATCAAATTAGAGCCATAAAGGAGACTAGACATCTACCACCCCACTACCACTATCAGATTAGAGCCACAATAGAGACTAGGCATCTACCACCCCACTACCACTATCAGATTAGAGCCACAATGGAGACTAGACATCTACCACCCCACTACCACTATCAGATTAGAGCCACAATGGAGACTAGACATCTCCCACCCCACTACCACTATCAGATTAGAGCCATAAAGTAGACTAGACATCTACCACCCCACTACCATTGTCAGATTAGAGCCAAAATGGAGACTAGACATCTACCACCCCACTACCACTATCAGATTAGAGCCATAAAGTAGACTAGACATCTACCACCCCACTACAACTATCAGATTAGAGCTATAAAGTAGACTAGACATCTACCACCACTACTACCATTATCAGATTAGAGCCATAAAGTAGACTAGACATCTACCACCCACCTACCACTATCAGATTAGAGCCATAATGGAGACTAGACATCTACCACCCCCACTACCACTATCAGATTAGAGCCATAAAGGAGACTAGACATCTAACACCACTATTACCACTATCAAATTAGAGCCATAAAGGAGACTAGACATCTACCACCCCACTACCACTATCAGATTAGAGCCACAATAGAGACTAGACATCTACCACCCCACTACCACTATCAAATTAGAGCCATAAAGGAGACTAGACATCTAACACCACTACTACCACTATCAGATTAGAGCCATAAAGTAGACTAGACATCTACCACCACTATTACCACTATCAAATTAGAGCCATAAAGGAGACTAGATATCTACCACCCCACTACCACTATCAGATTAGAGCCACAATAGAGACTAGACATCTACCACCCCACTACCACTATCAAATTAGAGCCATAAAGGAGACTAGACATCTAACACCACTACTACCACTATCAGATTAGAGCCATAAAGTCGACTAGACTTCTACCACCCCACTACCACTATCAAATTAGAGCCATAAAGGAGACTAGACATCTAACACCACTACTACCACTATCAGATTAGAGCCATAAAGGAGACTAGACCTAACACCACTACTACCACTATCAGATTAGAGCCATAAAGTAGACTAGACATCTACCACCCCACTACCACTATCAGATTAGAGACATAATGGAGACTAGACATCTACCAACCCCACTACCACTATCAAATTAGAGACATAATGGAGAATAGACATCTACCAACCCCACTACCACTATCAAATTAGAGCCATAATGGAGACTAGACATATACCACTATCAGTTTAGAGCCATAATGGAGACTAGAGATCTACCACTATCATATTAGAGCCATAAAGTAGACTAGACATCTACCACCCCGCTACCAGTATCAGATTAGAGCTATAAAGTAGACTAGACATCTAACACCACTACTACCACTATCAGATTAGAGCCATAATGGAGACTAGACATATACCACTATCAGATTTGAGCCACAATGGAGACTAGACATCTACCACCCCACTACCACTATCAGATTAGAGCCACAATGGAGACTAGACATCTCCCACCCCACTACCACTATCAGATTAGAGCCATAAAGTAGACTAGACATCTACCACCCCACTACCATTGTCAGATTAGAGCCAAAATGGAGACTAGACATCTACCACCCCACTACCACTATCAGATTAGAGCCATAAAGTAGACTAGACACTACCACCCCACTACAACTATCAGATTAGAGCTATAAAGTAGACTAGACATCTACCACCACTACTACCATTATCAGATTAGAGCCATAAAGTAGACTAGACATCTACCACCCCACTACCACTATCAGATTAGAGCTATAAAGTAGACTAGACATCTACCACCCCACTACCATTATCACATTAGAGCCATAAAGGAGACTAGACATCTAACACCACTACAACCACTATCAAATTAGAGCCATAAAGGAGACTAGACATCTACCACCCCACTACAACTATCAGATTAGAGCTATAAAGTAGACTAGACATCTACCACCACTACCACCATTATCAGATTAGAGCCATGAAGTAGACTAGACATCTACCACCCCCACTACCACTATCAGATTAGAGACATAATGGAGACTAGACATCTACCAACCCCACTACCACTATCAAATTAGAGCCATAATGGAGACTAGACATATACCACTATCAGTTTAGAGCCATAATGGAGACTAGAGATCTACCACTATCATATTAGAGCCATAAAGTAGACTAGACATCTACCACCCCGCTACCAGTATCAGATTAGAGCTATAAAGTAGACTAGACATCTAACACCACTACTACCACTATCAGATTAGAGCCATAATGGAGACTAGACATATACCACTATCAGATTAGAGCCATAAAGTAGACGAGACATCTACCACCCCACTAGCACTATCAGATTAGAGCCATAAAGTAGACTAGACATCTACCACCCCACCCCACCCCACTACCACTATCAGATTAGAGCCACAATGGAGACTAGACATCTACCACCCCACTACCACTATCAGATTAGAGCCACAATGGAGACTAGACATCTCCCACCCCACTACCACTATCAGATTAGAGCCATAAAGTAGACTAGACATCTACCACCCCACTACCATTGTCAGATTAGAGCCAAAATGGAGACTAGACATCTACCACCCCACTACCACTATCAGATTAGAGCCATAAAGTAGACTAGACACTACCACCCCACTACAACTATCAGATTAGAGCTATAAAGTAGACTAGACATCTACCACCACTACTACCATTATAAGATTAGAGCCATAAAGTAGACTAGACATCTACCACCCCACTACCACTATCAGATTAGAGCCACAATGGAGACTAGTCATCTCCCACCCCACTACCACTATCAGATTAGAGCCATAAAGTAGACTAGACATCTACCACCACTATTACCAGTATCAAATTAGAGCCATAAAGGAGACTAGACATCTACCACCCCACTACCACTATCAGATTAGAGCCACAATAGAGACTAGACATCTACCACCCCACTACCACTATCAAATTAGAGCCATAAAGGAGACTAGACATCTAACACCACTACTACCACTATCAGATTAGAGCCATAAAGTAGACTAGACATCTACCACCCCACTACAACTATCAGATTAGAGCTATAAAGTAGACTAGACATCTACCACCCCCACTACCACTATCAGATTAGAGCCACAATGGAGACTAGACATCTACCACCCCACTACCACTATCAGATTAGAGCCACAATGGAGACTAGACATCTCCCACCCCACTACCACTATCAGATTAGACCCATAAAGTAGACTAGACATCTACCACCCCACTACCATTGTCAGATTAGAGCCAAAATGGAGACTAGACATCTACCACCCCACTACAACTATCAGATTAGAGCTATAAAGTAGACTAGACATCTACCACCACTACTACCATTATCAGATTAGAGCCATAAAGTAGACTAGACATCTACCACCCCACTACCACTATCAGATTAGAGCCACAATGGAGACTAGACATCTCCCACCCCACTACCACTATCAGATTAGAGCCATAAAGTAGACTAGACATCTACCACTCCACTACCACTATCAAATTAGAGCCATAAAGGAGACTAGACATCTACCACCCCACTACCACTATCAGATTAGAGCCATAATGGAGACTAGACATCTACCACTATCAGATTAGAGCCATAAAGGAGACTAGACATCTACCACCCCACTACCACTATCAGATTAGAGCCATAAAGTAGACTAGACATCTACCACCCACCTACCACTATCAGATTAGAGCCATAATGGAGACTAGACATCTACCACCCCACTACCACTATCAGATTAGAGCCATAAAGGAGACTAGACATCTACCACACTACTACCACTATCAAATTAGAGCCATAAAGGAGACTAGACATCTACCACCCCACTACCACTATCAGATTAGAGCCATAAAGAGACTAGACATCTACCACCCCACTACCACTATCAGATTAGAGCCATAAAGTAGACTAGACATCTACCACCACTACCACTATCAGATTAGAGCCATAAAGTAGACTAGACATCTACCACCCCACTACCACTATCAGATTAGAGCCATAATGGAGACTAGACATCTACCAACCCCACTACCACTATCAAATTAGATCCATAATGGAGACTAGGACATATACCACTATCAGTTTAGAGCCATAATGGAGACTAGAGATCTACCACTATCATATTAGAGCCATAAAGTAGACTAGACATCTACCACCCCGCTACCAGTATCAGATTAGAGCTATAAGTAGACTAGACATCTAACACCACTACTACCACTATCAGATTAGAGCCATAATGGAGACTAGACATATACCACTATCAGATTAGAGCCATAAAGTAGACGAGACATCTACCACCCCACTAGCACTATCAGATTAGAGCCATAAAGTAGACTAGACATCTACCACCCCACCCCACCCCACTACCCACTATCAGATTAGAGCCACAATGGAGACTAGACATCTACCACCCCCACTACCACTATCAGATTAGAGCCACAATGGAGACTAGACATCTCCCACCCCACTACCACTATCAGATTAGAGCCATAAAGTAGACTAGACATCTACCACCCCACTACCACTATCAGATTAGAGCCAAATGGAGACTAGACATCTACCACCCCACTACCACTATCAGATTAGAGCCATAAAGTAGACTAGACATCTACCACCCCACTACAACTATCAGATTAGAGCATAAAGTAGACTAGACATCTACCACCACTACTACCATTATCAGATTAGAGCCATAAAGTAGACTAGACATCTACCACCCCACTACCACTATCAGATTAGAGCCATAATGGAGACTAGACATCTACCACCCCACTACCACTATCAGATTAGAGCCATAAAGTAGACTAGACATCTACCACCACTACTACCACTATCAGATTAGAGCCATAAAGGAGACTAGACATCTACCACCCCACTACCACTATCAGATTAGAGCCATAATGGAGACTAGACATCTACCACCCCACTACCACTATCAGATTAGAGCCATAAAGGAGACTAGACATCTAACACCACTACTACCACTATCAGATTAGAGCCATAAAGTAGACTAGACATCTACCACCCCACTACAACTATCAGATTAGAGCTATAAAGTAGACTAGACATCTACCACCCCACTACCACTATCAGATTAGAGCCACAATAGAGACTAGACATCTACCACCCCACTACCACTATCAAATTAGAGCCATAAAGGAGACTAGACATCTAACACCACTACTACCACTATCAGATTAGAGCCATAAAGTCGACTAGACTTCTACCACCCCACTACCACTATCAAATAGAGCCATAAAGGAGACTAGACATCTAACACCACTACTACCACTATCAGATTAGAGCCATAAAGGAGACTAGACCTAACACCACTACTACCACTATCAGATTAGAGCCAATAAAGTAGACTAGACATCTACCACCCCACTACCACTATCAGATTAGAGACATAATGGAGACTAGACATCTACCAACCCACTACCACTATCAAATTAGAGACATAATGGAGAATAGACATCTACCAACCCCACTACCACTATCAAATTAGAGCCATAATGGAGACTAGACATATACCACTATCAGTTTAGAGCCATAATGGAGACTAGAGATCTACCACTATCATATTAGAGCCATAAAGTAGACTAGACATCTACCACCCCCGCTACCAGTATCAGATTAGAGCTATAAAGTAGACTAGACATCCTAACACCACTACTACCACTATCAGATTAGAGCATAATGGAGACTAGACATATACCACTATCAGATTAGAGCCACAATGGAGACTAGACATCTACCACCCACTACCACTATCAGATTAGAGCCACAATGGAGACTAGAACATCTCCCACCCCACCTACCACTATCAGATTAGAGCCATAAGTAGACTAGACATCTACCACCCCCCTACCATTGTCAGATTAGAGCCACAAATGGAGACTAGACATCTACCACCCCACTACCACTATCAGATTAGAGCCATAAAGTAGACTAGACACTACCCACCCCACTACAACTATCAGATTAGAAGCTATAAGTAGACTAGACATCTACCACCACTACTACCATTATCAGATTAGAGCCATAAAGTAGACTAGACATCTACCACCCCACTACCACTATCAGATTAGAGCTATAAAGTAGACTAGACATCTACCACCCCCACTACCATTATCACATTAGAGCCATAAAGGAGACTAGACATCTAACACCACTACAACCACTATCAAATTAGAGCCATAAAGGAGACTAGACATCTACCACCCCACTACAACTATCAGATTAGAGCTATAAAGTAGACTAGACATCTACCACCACTACCACCATTATCAGATTAGAGCCATGAAGTAGACTAGACATCTACCACCCCACTACCACTATCAGATTAGAGACATAATGGAGACTAGACATCTACCAACCCCACTACCACTATCAAATTAGAGCCATAATGGAGACTAGACATATACCACTATCAGTTTTAGAGCCTAATGGAGACTAGAGATCTACCACTATCATATTAGAGCCATAAAGTAGACTAGACATCTACCACCCCGATACCAGTATCAGATAGAGCTATAAGTAGACTAGACATCTAACACCACTACTACCACTATCAGATTAGAGCCATAATGGAGACTAGACATATATCACTATCAGATTAGAGCCATAAAGTAGACGAGACATCTACCACCCCCAACTAGCACTATAGATTAGAGCCATAAAGTAGACTAGACATCTACCACCCCACCCCACCCCACTACAACTACTCAGATTAGAGCCACAATGAGACTAGACATCTACCACCCCACTACCACTATCAGATTAGAGCCACAATGGAGATAGACATCTCCCACCCCACTACCACTATCAGATTAGAGCCATAAAGTAGACTAGACATCTACCACCCCACTACCATTGTCAGATTAGAGCCAAAATGGAGACTAGACATCTACCACCCCACTACCACTATCAGATTAGAGCCATAAAGTAGACTAGACACTACCACCCCACTACAACTATCAGATTAGAGCTATAAAGTAGACTAGACATCTACCACCATCTACTACCATTATCAGATTAGAGCCATAAAGTAGACTAGACATCTACCACCCCACTACCACTATCAGATTAGAGCCATAATGGAGACTAGACATCTACCACCCCACTACCACTATCAGATTAGAGCCATAAAGTAGACTAGACATCTACCACCACTACTACCACTATCAGATTAGAGCCATAAAGGAGACTAGACATCTACCACCCCACTACCACTATCAGATTAGAGCCACAATAGAGACTAGACATCTACCACCCCACTACCACTATCAGATTAGAGCCATAAAGGAGACTAGACATCTAACACCACTACTACCACTATCAGATTAGAGCCATAAAGTAGACTAGACATCTACCACCCCACTACAACTATCAGATTAGAGCTATAAAGTAGACTAGACATCTACCACCCCACTACCACTATCAGATTAGAGCCACAATGGAGACTAGACATCTACCACCCCACTACCACTATCAGATTAGAGCCACAATGGAGACTAGACATCTACCACCCCACTACCACTATCAGATTAGAGCCATAAAGTAGACTAGACATCTACCACCCCACTACCACTATCAGATTAGAGCCATAAAGGAGACTAGACATCTACCACCCCACTACCACTATCAGATTAGAGCCATAAAGTAGACTAGACATCTACCACCACTACTACCATTATCAGATTAGAGCCATAAAGTAGACTAGACATCTACCACCCCACTACCACTATCAGATTAGAGCCATAATGGAGACTAGACATCTACCACCCCACTACCACTATCAGATTAGAGCCATAAAGTAGACTAGACATCTACCACCCCACTACCACTATCAGATTAGAGCCATAAAGTAGACTAGACATCTACCACCCCACTACCACTATCAGATTAGAGCCATAAAGGAGACTAGACATCTAACACCACTACAACCACTATCAAATTAGAGCCATAAAGGAGACTAGACATCTACCACCCCACTACAACATCAGATTAGAGCTATAAAGTAGACTAGACATCTACCACACTACTACCATTATCAGATTAGAGCCATGAAGTAGACTGACATCTAGCCACCCCACTACCACTATCAGATTAGAGACATAATGGAGACTAGACATCTACCAACCCCACTACGCACTATCAAATTAGAGCCATAATGGAGACTAGACATATACCACCTCTCAGTGTAGAGCCATAATGGAGACTAGAGATCTACCATTATCATATTAGAGCATAAGTAGACTAGACATCTACCACCCTACTACCACTATCAGATTAGAGCATAAAGTAGACTAGACATCTACACCACTACTACCACTATCAGATTAGAGCCATAATGGAGACTAGACATCTACCACCCCACTACCACTATCAGATTAGAGCCATAAAGGAGACTAGACATCTACCACCCCACTACCACTATCAGATTAGAGCCATAAAGTAGACTAGACATCTACCACCCCACTACCACTATCAGATTAGAGCCAAAATGGAGACTAGACATCTACCACCCCACTACCACTATCAGATTAGAGCCATAAAGTAGACTAGACATCTACCACCACTACTACCACTATCAGATTAGAGCCATAAAGTAGACTAGACATCTACCACCCCACTACCACTATCAGATTAGAGCCATAATGGAGACTAGACATCTACCACCCCACTACCACTATCAGATTAGAGCCATAAAGTAGACTAGACATCTACCACCCCACTACCACTATCAGATTAGAGCCATAAAGTAGACTAGACATCTACCACCCCACTACCACTATCAGATTAGAGCCATAAAGGAGACTAGACATCTACCACCCCACTACCACTATCAGATTA
Organism: Oncorhynchus kisutch; assembly: GCF_002021735.2. Classification (NCBI taxonomy): domain Eukaryota; kingdom Metazoa; phylum Chordata; class Actinopteri; order Salmoniformes; family Salmonidae; genus Oncorhynchus; species Oncorhynchus kisutch. The sequence continues at coordinate 151,672 of NW_022262707.1, read as the reverse complement.
GAGCCATAAAGTAGACTAGACATCTACCACCACTACTACCACTATCAGATTAGAGCCATAAAGTAGACTAGACATCTACCACCCCACTACCACTATCAGATTAGAGACATAATGGAGACTAGACATCTACCAACCCCACTACCACTATCAAATTAGAGCCATAATGGAGACTAGACATATACCACTATCAGTTTAGAGCCATAATGGAGACTAGAGATCTACCACTATCATATTAGAGCCATAAAGTAGACTAGACATCTACCACCCCGCTACCACTATCAGATTAGAGCTATAAAGTAGACTAGACATCTAACACCACTACTACCACTATCAGATTAGAGCCATAATGGAGACTAGACATATACCACTATCAGATTAGAGCCATAAAGTAGACGAGACATCTACCACCCCACTAGCACTATCAGATTAGAGCCATAAAGTAGACTAGACATCTACCACCCCACCCCACCCCACTACCACTATCAGATTAGAGCCACAATGGAGACTAGACATCTACCACCCCACTACCACTATCAGATTAGAGCCATAAAGGAGACTAGACATCTTCCACCCCACTACCACTATCAGATTAGAGCCATAAAGTAGACTAGACATCTACCACCCCACTACCACTATCAGATTAGAGCCAAAATGGAGACTAGACATCTACCACCCCACTACCACTATCAGATTAGAGCCATAAAGTAGACTAGACATCTACCACCCCACTACCACTATCAGATTAGAGCCATAAAGTAGACTAGACATCTACCACCACTACTACCACTATCAGATTAGAGCCATAAAGTAGACTAGACATCTACCACCCCACTACCACTATCAGATTAGAGCCATAATGGAGACTAGACATCTACCACCCCACTACCACTATCAGATTAGAGCCATAAAGTAGACTAGACATCTACCACCCCACTACCACTATCAAATTAGAGCCATAAAGGAGACTAGACATCTACCAACCCACTACCACTGTCAGATTAGAGCCATAATGGAGACTAGACATATACCACTATCAGTATAGAGCCATAATGGAGACTAGACATCTACCACCCCACTACCACTATCAGATTAGAGCCATAAAGTAGACTAGACATCTACCACCCACCTACCACTATCAGATTAGAGCCATAATGGAGACTAGACATCTACCACCCCACTACCACTATCAGATTAGAGCCATAAAGGAGACTAGACATCTACCACCCACTACCACTATCAGATTAGAGCCATAAAGGAGACTAGACATCTACCACCCCACTACCACTATCAGATTAGAGCCATAATGGAGACTAGACATCTACCACCCCACTACCACTATCAGATTAGAGCCATAATGGAGACTAGACATCTACCACCCCACTACCACTATCAGATTAGAGCCATAATGGAGACTAGACATCTACCACCCCACTACCACTATCAGATTAGAGCCATAAAGTAGACTAGACATCTACCACCCCACTACCACTATCAGATTAGAGCCATAAAGGAGACTAGACATCTACCACCCCACTACCACTATCAGATTAGAGCCATAAAGGAGACTAGACATCTACCACCCACTACCACTATCAGATTAGAGCCATAAAGTAGACTAGACATCTACACCACTACTACCACTATCAGATTAGAGCCATAAAGGAGACTAGACATCTACCACCCCACTACCACTATCAGATTAGAGCCATAATGGAGACTAGACATCTACCACCCACTACCACTATCAGATTAGAGCCATAAAGGAGACTAGACATCTACCACCCCACTACCACTATCAGATTAGAGCCATAAAGTAGACTAGACATCTACCACCCCACTACCACTATCAGATTAGAGCCAAAAGGAGACTAGACATCTACCACCCCACTACCACTATCAGATTAGAGCCATAAAGAGACTAGACATCTACCACCCCACTACCACTATCAGATTAGAGCCATAAAGTAGACTAGACATCTACCACACTACTACCACTATCAGATTAGAGCCATAAAGGAGACTAGACATCTACCACCCCACTACCACTATCAGATTAGAGCCATAATGGAGACTAGACATCTACCACCCACTACCACTATCAGATTAGAGCCATAAAGTAGACTAGACATCTACCACCCCACTACCACTATCAGATTAGAGCCATAAAGGAGACTAGACATCTACCAACCCACTACCACTGTCAGATTAGAGCCATAATGGAGACTAGACATATACCACTATCAGTTAGAGCCATAATGGAGACTAGACATCTACCACCCCACTACCACTATCAGATTAGAGCCATAAAGTAGACTAGACATCTACCACCCACCTACCACTATCAGATTAGAGCCATAAAGGAGACTAGACATCTACCACCCCACTACCACTATCAGATTAGAGCCATAATGGAGACTAGACATCTACCACCACTATCAGATTAGAGCCATAAAGAGACTAGACATCTACCACCCCACTACCACTATCAGATTAGAGCCACAATAGAGACTAGACATCTACCACCCCACTACCACTATCAGATTAGAGCCATAATGGAGACTAGACATCTACCACCCCACTACCACTATCAGATTAGAGCCATAATGGAGACTAGACATCTACCACCCCACTACCACTATCAGATTAGAGCCATAAAGTAGACTAGACATCTACCACCCCACTACCACTATCAGATTAGAGCCAAAATGGAGACTAGACATCTACCACCCCACTACCACTATCAGATTAGAGCCATAAAGTAGACTAGACATCTACCACCCCACTACAACTATCAGATTAGAGCTATAAAGTAGACTAGACATCTACCACCACTACCACTATCAGATTAGAGCCATAAAGTAGACTAGACATCTACCACCCACTACCACTATCAGATTAGAGCCATAATGGAGACTAGACATCTACCACCCCACTACCACTATCAGATTAGAGCCATAAAGGAGACTAGACATCTACCACCACTACTACCACTATCAATTAGAGCCATAAAGGAGACTAGACATCTACCACCCCACTACCACTATCAGATTAGAGCCATAAAGAGACTAGACATCTACCACCCCACTACCACTATCAAATTAGAGCCATAAAGGAGACTAGACATCTACCACCCCACTACCACTATCAGATTAGAGCCATAAAGTAGACTAGACATCTACCACCCCACTACCACTATCAGATTAGAGCCATAAAGGAGACTAGACATCTACCACCCCACTACCACTATCAGATTAGAGCCATAATGGAGACTAGACATCTACCACCCCACTACCACTATCAGATTAGAGCCATAAAGGAGACTAGACATCTACCACCCCACTACCACTATCAGATTAGAGCCATAAAGTAGACTAGACATCTACCACCCCACTACCACTATCAGATTAGAGCCATAAAGGAGACTAGACATCTACCACCCCACTACCACTATCAGATTAGAGCCATAAAGGAGACTAGACATCTAACACCACTACTACCACTATCAGATTAGAGCCATAAAGTAGACTAGACATCTACCACCCCACTACCACTATCAGATTAGAGCCATAATGGAGACTAGACATCTACCACCCCACTACCACTATCAGATTAGAGCCATAAAGTAGACTAGACATCTACCACCCCACTACCACTATCAGATTAGAGCCATAAAGGAGACTAGACATCTACCACCCACTACCACTATCAGATTAGAGCCATAATGGAGACTAGACATATACCACTATCAGTTAGAGCCATAATGGAGACTAGACATCTACCACCCCACTACCACTATCAGATTAGAGCCATAAAGTAGACTAGACATCTACCACCCCACTACCACTATCAGATTAGAGCCATAATGGAGACTAGACATCTACCACCCCACTACCACTATCAGATTAGAGCCATAAAGGAGACTAGACATCTAACACCACTACTACCACTATCAAATTAGAGCCATAAAGGAGACTAGACATCTACCACCCCACTACCACTATCAGATTAGAGCCATAATAGAGACTAGACATCTACCACCCCACTACCACTATCAGATTAGAGCCATAAAGGAGACTAGACATCTACCACCCCACTACCACTATCAGATTAGAGCCATAATGGAGACTAGACATCTACCACCCCACTACCACTATCAGATTAGAGCCATAAAGTAGACTAGACATCTACCACCCCACTACCACTATCAGATTAGAGCCAAAATGGAGACTAGACATCTACCACCCCACTACCACTATCAGATTAGAGCCATAAAGTAGACTAGACATCTACCACCCCACTACCACTATCAGATTAGAGCCATAAAGTAGACTAGACATCTACCACCACCACTACCACTATCAGATTAGAGCCATAAAGTAGACTAGACATCTACCACCCACCTACCACTATCAGATTAGAGCCATAATGGAGACTAGACATCTACCACCCCACTACCACTATCAGATTAGAGCCATAAAGGAGACTAGACATCTAACACCACTATACCACTATCAGATTAGAGCCATAAAGGAGACTAGACATCTACCACCCACTACCACTATCAGATTAGAGCCATAAAGAGACTAGACATCTACCACCCCACTACCACTATCAAATTAGAGCCATAAAGGAGACTAGACATCTAACACCCCTACTACCACTATCAGATTAGAGCCATAAAGTAGACTAGACATCTACCACCACTATTACCACTATCAAATTAGAGCCATAAAGGAGACTAGACATCTACCACCCCACTACCACTATCAGATTAGAGCCACAATAGAGACTAGACATCTACCACCCCACTACCACTATCAAATTAGAGCCATAAAGGAGACTAGACATCTAACACCACTACTACCACTATCAGATTAGAGCCATAAAGTAGACTAGACATCTACCACCCCACTACCACTATCAAATTAGAGCCATAAAGGAGACTAGACATCTAACACCACTACTACCACTATCAGATTAGAGCCATAAAGGAGACTAGACATCTAACACCCACTACTACCACTATCAGATTAGAGCCATAAAGTAGACTAGACATCTACCCCCCACTACCACTATCAGATTAGAGCCATAATGGAGACTAGACATCTACCACCCCACTACCACTATCAGATTAGAGACATAATGGAGACTAGACATCTACCAACCCACTACCACTATCAAATTAGAGCCATAATGGAGACTAGACATATACCACTATCAGTTTAGAGCCATAATGGAGACTAGAGATCTACCACTATCATATTAGAGCCATAAAGTAGACTAGACATCTACCACCCCGCTACCACTATCAGATTAGAGCTATAAAGTAGACTAGACATCTAACACCACTACTACCACTATCAGATTAGAGCCATAATGGAGACTAGACATATACCACTATCAGATTAGAGCCATAAAGTAGACGAGACATCTACCACCCCACTAGCACTATCAGATTAGAGCCATAAAGTAGACTAGACATCTACCACCCCACCCACCCACTACCACTATCAGATTAGAGCCATAATGGAGACTAGACATCTACCACCCACTACCACTATCAGATTAGAGCCATAATGGAGACTAGACATCTACCACCCCACTACCACTATCAGATTAGAGCCATAAAGTAGACTAGACATCTACCACCCACTACCACTATCAGATTAGAGCCATAAAGGAGACTAGACATCTACCAACCCACTACCACTGTCAGATTAGAGCCATAATGGAGACTAGACATATACCACTATCAGTATAGAGCCATAAAGGAGACTAGACATCTACCACCCCACTACCACTATCAGATTAGAGCCATAAAGTAGACTAGACATCTACCACCCACCTACCACTATCAGATTAGAGCCATAATGGAGACTAGACATCTACCACCCCACTACCACTATCAGATTAGAGCCATAAAGGAGACTAGACATCTAACACCACTATTACCACTATCAAATTAGAGCCATAAAGGAGACTAGACATCTACCACCCCACTACCACTATCAGATTAGAGCCACATAGAGACTAGACATCTACCACCCCACTACCACTATCAGATTAGAGCCATAAAGGAGACTAGACATCTAACACCACTACTACCACTATCAGATTAGAGCCATAAAGTAGACTAGACATCTACCACCACTACTACCACTATCAGATTAGAGCCATAAAGGAGACTAGACATCTACCACCCCACTACCACTATCAGATTAGAGCCATAATAGAGACTAGACATCTACCACCCCACTACCACTATCAGATTAGAGCCATAAAGGAGACTAGACATCTACCACCCTACTACCACTATCAGATTAGAGCCATAAAGTAGACTAGACATCTACCACCCCACTACCACTATCAGATTAGAGCCATAAAGTAGACTAGACATCTACCACCCCACTACCACTATCAGATTAGAGCCATAATGGAGACTAGACATCTACCACCCACTACCACTATCAGATTAGAGCCATAATGGAGACTAGACATCTACCACCCCACTACCACTATCAGATTAGAGCCATAATGGAGACTAGACATCTACCACCCCACTACCACTATCAGATTAGAGCCATAAAGTAGACTAGACATCTACCACCCCACTACCATTATCAGATTAGAGCCAAAATGGAGACTAGACATCTACCACCCCCTACCACTATCAGATTAGAGCCATAAAGTAGACTAGACATCTACCACCCCACTACCACTATCAGATTAGAGCCATAAAGTAGACTAGACATCTACCACCACTACTACCACTATCAGATTAGAGCCATAAAGTAGACTAGACATCTACCACCCACTACCACTATCAGATTAGAGCCATAATGGAGACTAGACATCTACCACCCCACTACCACTATCAGATTAGAGCCATAATGGAGACTAGACATATACCACTATCAGTTTAGAGCCATAATGGAGACTAGACATCTACCACTATCATATTAGAGCCATAAAGTAGACTAGACATCTACCCCCCCTACCACTATCAGATTAGAGCCATAAAGTAGACTAGACATCTACCACCACTACTACCACTATCAGATTAGAGCCATAAAGTAGACTAGACATCTACCACCCCACTACCACTATCAGATTAGAGCCATAAAGAGACTAGACATCTACCACCCCACTACCACTATCAGATTAGAGCCATAAAGGAGACTAGACATCTACCCACCACTACCACTATCAGATTAGAGCCATAAAGGAGACTAGACATCTACCACCACACTACCACTATCAGATTAGAGCCATAAAGGAGACTAGACATCTACCACCCCACTACCACTATCAGATTAGAGCCATAAAGAGACTAGACATCTACCACCCCACTACCACTATCAAATTAGAGCCATAAAGGAGACTAGACATCTAACACCACTACTACCACTATCAGATTAGAGCCATAAAGTAGACTAGACATCTACCACCCCACTACCACTATCAGATTAGAGCCATAAAGGAGACTAGACATCTACCAACCCACTACCACTGTCAGATTAGAGCCATAATGGAGACTAGACATATACCACTATCAGTATAGAGCCATAATGGAGACTAGACATCTACCACCCCACTACCACTATCAGATTAGAGCCATAAAGTAGACTAGACATCTACCACCCACCTACCACTATCAGATTAGAGCCATAATGGAGACTAGACATCTACCACCCCACTACCACTATCAGATTAGAGCCATAAAGGAGACTAGACATCTACCACCACTACTACCACTATCAATTAGAGCCATAAAGGAGACTAGACATCTACCACCCCACTACCACTATCAGATTAGAGCCATAATAGAGACTAGACATCTACCACCCCACTACCACTATCAAATTAGAGCCATAAAGGAGACTAGACATCTAACACCACTACTACCACTATCAGATTAGAGCCATAAAGGAGACTAGACATCTACCACCACTACTACCACTATCAGATTAGAGCCATAAAGGAGACTAGACATCTACCACCCCACTACCACTATCAGATTAGAGCCCAATAGAGACTAGACATCTACCACCCCCACTACCACTATCAGATTAGAGCCATAAAGGAGACTAGACATCTACCACCACTACTACCACTATCAGATTAGAGCCATAAAGTAGACTAGACATCTACCACCCCACTACACTATCAGATTAGAGCCATAAAGTAGACTAGACATCTACCACCCCACTACCACTATCAGATTAGAGCCATAATGGAGACTAGACATCTACCACCCACTACCACTATCAGATTAGAGCCATAAAGGAGACTAGACATCTACCACCCCACTACCACTATCAGATTAGAGCCATAAAGTAGACTAGACATCTACCACCCCACTACCACTATCAGATTAGAGCCAAAATGGAGACTAGACATCTACCACCCCACTACCACTATCAGATTAGAGCCATAAAGTAGACTAGACATCTACCACCCCACTACCACTATCAGATTAGAGCCATAAAGTAGACTAGACATCTACCACCCACTACCACTATCAGATTAGAGCCATAATAGAGACTAGACATCTACCACCCCACTACCACTATCAGATTAGAGCCATAAAGAGACTAGACATCTACCACACCACTACCACTATCAGATTAGAGCCATAAAGTAGACTAGACATCTACCACCCACTACTACCACTATCAAATTAGAGCCATAAAGGAGACTAGACATCTACCACCCCACTACCACTATCAGATTAGAGCCACAATAGAGACTAGACATCTACCACCCACTACCACTATCAGATTAGAGCCATAAAGGAGACTAGACATCTAACACCACTACTACCACTATCAGATTAGAGCCATAAAGTAGACTAGACATCTACCACCCCACTACAACTATCAGATTAGAGCCATAAAGTAGACTAGACATCTACCACCCCACTACCACTATCAGATTAGAGCCATAATGGAGACTAGACATCTACCACCCCACTACCACTATCAGATTAGAGCCACAATGGAGACTAGACATCTACCACCCCACTACCACTATCAGATTAGAGCCATAAAGTAGACTAGACATCTACCACCCACTACCACTATCAGATTAGAGCCAAAAGGAGACTAGACATCTACCACCCCACCACTATCAGATTAGAGCCATAAAGAGACTAGACATCTACCACCACACTACCACTATCAGATTAGAGCCATAAAGTAGACTAGACATCTACCACCCCACTACCACTATCAGATTAGAGCCATAATGGAGACTAGACATCTACCACCCCACTACCACTATCAGATTAGAGCCATAAAGGAGACTAGACATCTACCCCCACTACCACTATCAGATTAGAGCCATAAAGTAGACTAGACATCTACCACCCCACTACCACTATCAGATTAGAGCCATAAAGGAGACTAGACATCTACCACCACTACTACCACTATCAGATTAGAGCCATAAAGGAGACTAGACATCTACCACCCCACTACCACTATCAGATTAGAGCCATAAAGTAGACTAGACATCTACCACCCCTACTACCACTATCAGATTAGAGCCATAAAGTAGACTAGACATCTACCACCCCACTACCACTATCAGATTAGAGACATAATGGAGACTAGACATCTACAACCCCACTACCACTATCAAATTAGAGCCATAATGGAGACTAGACATATACCACTATCAGTTTAGAGCCATAATGGAGACTAGACATCTACCACTATCATATTAGAGCCATAAAGTAGACTAGACATCTACCACCCCACTACCACTATCAGATTAGAGCCATAAAGTAGACTAGACATCTAACACCACTACTACCACTATCAGATTAGAGCCATAAAGGAGACTAGACATCTACCACTACTCAGATTAGAGCCATAAAGTAGACTAGACATCTACCACCCCACTACCACTATCAGATTAGAGCCATAAAGTAGACTAGACATCTACCACCACCCACTACCACTATCAGATTAGAGCCATAATGGAGACTAGACATCTACCACCCCACTACCACTATCAGATTAGAGCCATAATGGAGACTAGACATCTACCACCCCACTACCACTATCAGATTAGAGCCATAAAGTAGACTAGACATCTACCACCCCACTACCACTATCAGATTAGAGCCAAAATGGAGACTAGACATCTACCACCCCACTACCACTATCAGATTAGAGCCATAAAGGAGACTAGACATCTACCACCCCACTACCACTATCAGATTAGAGCCATAAAGTAGACTAGACATCTACCACCCCACTACCACTATCAGATTAGAGCCATAAAGTAGACTAGACATCTACCACCCCACTACCACTATCAGATTAGAGCCATAATGGAGACTAGACATCTACCACCCCACTACCACTATCAGATTAGAGCCATAAAGTAGACTAGACATCTACCACACTACTACCACTATCAGATTAGAGCCATAAAGGAGACTAGACATCTACCACCCCACTACCACTATCAGATTAGAGCCATAGAGACTAGACATCTACCACCCCACTACCACTATCAGATTAGAGCCATAAAGGAGACTAGACATCTACCACCACCACTACCACTATCAGATTAGAGCCATAAAGTAGACTAGACATCTACCACCCCACTACCACTATCAGATTAGAGCCATAAAGGAGACTAGACATCTACCACCCCACTACCACTATCAGATTAGAGCCATAAAGGAGACTAGACATCTACCACCACCACTACCACTATCAGATTAGAGCCATAAAGTAGACTAGACATCTACCACCCCACTACCACTATCAGATTAGAGCCATAAAGGAGACTAGACATCTACCACCCCACTACCACTATCAGATTAGAGCCATAATGGAGACTAGACATATACCACTATCAGATTAGAGCCATAATGGAGACTAGACATCTACCACTATCATATTAGAGCCATAAAGTAGACTAGACATCTACCACCCCACTACCACTATCAGATTAGAGCTATAAAGTAGACTAGACATCTAACACCACTACTACCACTATCAGATTAGAGCCATAATGGAGACTAGACATATACCACTATCAGATTAGAGCCATAAAGTAGACGAGACATCTACCACCCCACTAGCACTATCAGATTAGAGCCATAAAGTAGACTAGACATCTACCACCCCACCACCACTACCACTATCAGATTAGAGCCATAATGGAGACTAGACATCTACCACCCCACTACCACTATCAGATTAGAGCCATAATGGAGACTAGACATCTCCCACCCCACTACCACTATCAGATTAGAGCCATAAAGTAGACTAGACATCTACCACCCCACTACCACTATCAGATTAGAGCCATAAAGGAGACTAGACATCTACCACCCCACTACCACTATCAGATTAGAGCCATAAAGTAGACTAGACACTACCACCCCACTACCACTATCAGATTAGAGCCATAAAGTAGACTAGACATCTACCACCACTACTACCACTATCAGATTAGAGCCATAAAGTAGACTAGACATCTACCACCCCACTACCACTATCAGATTAGAGCCACAATGGAGACTAGACATCTACCACCCCACTACCACTATCAGATTAGAGCCATAAAGTAGACTAGACATCTACCACCACTACTACCACTATCAATTAGAGCCATAAAGGAGACTAGACATCTACCACCCCACTACCACTATCAGATTAGAGCCATAAAGAGACTAGACATCTACCACCCCACTACCACTATCAGATTAGAGCCATAAGGAGACTAGACATCTACCAACTACTACCACTATCAGATTAGAGCCATAAAGTAGACTAGACATCTACCACCCCACTACCACTATCAGATTAGAGCCATAAAGGAGACTAGACATCTCCCACCCCACTACCACTATCAGATTAGAGCCATAATGGAGACTAGACATCTACCACCCCACTACCACTATCAGATTAGAGCCATAAAGGAGACTAGACATCTAACACCACTACTACCACTATCAGATTAGAGCCATAAAGTAGACTAGACATCTACCACCCCACTACCACTATCAGATTAGAGCCATAAAGTAGACTAGACATCTACCACCCCACTACCACTATCAGATTAGAGCCATAAAGAGACTAGACATCTACCACCACTACTACCACTATCAAATTAGAGCCATAAAGGAGACTAGACATCTACCACCCCACTACCACTATCAGATTAGAGCCATAAAGTAGACTAGACATCTACCACACTACTACCACTATCAGATTAGAGCCATAAAGTAGACTAGACATCTACCACCCCACTACCACTATCAGATTAGAGCCATAATGGAGACTAGACATCTACCACCCACTACCACTATCAGATTAGAGCCATAATGGAGACTAGACATATACCACTATCAGATTAGAGCCATAATGGAGACTAGACATCTACCACTATCATATTAGAGCCATAAAGTAGACTAGACATCTACCACCCCACTACCACTATCAGATTAGAGCCATAAAGTAGACTAGACATCTACCACCCCACTACCACTATCAGATTAGAGCCATAAATGGAGACTAGACATCTACCACCCCACTACCACTATCAGATTAGAGCCATAATGGAGACTAGACATCTACCACCCCACTACCACTATCAGATTAGAGCCATAAGGAGACTAGACATATACCACTATCAGATTAGAGCCATAATGGAGACTAGACATCTACCACTACTCAGATTAGAGCCATAAATAGACTAGACATCTACCACCCCACTACCACTATCAGATTAGAGCCATAAAGTAGACTAGACATCTACCACCCCACTACCACTATCAGATTAGAGCCATAATGGAGACTAGACATCTACCACCCCACTACTATCAGATTAGAGCCATAAAGTAGACTAGACATCTACCACCCCACTACCACTATCAGATTAGAGCCATAAAGTAGACTAGACATCTACCACCCCACTACCACTATCAGATTAGAGCCATAATGGAGACTAGACATCTACCACCCCACTACCACTATCAGATTAGAGCCATAATGGAGACTAGACATCTACCACCCCACTACCACTATCAGATTAGAGCCATAAAGTAGACTAGACATCTACCACCCCACTACCACTATCAGATTAGAGCCATAAAGGAGACTAGACATCTACCACCCCACTACCACTATCAGATTAGAGCCATAAGGAGACTAGACATCTACCACCCCACTACCACTATCAGATTAGAGCCATAAAGGAGACTAGACATCTACCACCACTACTACCACTATCAGATTAGAGCCATAAAGGAGACTAGACATCTACCACCCCACTACCACTATCAGATTAGAGCCATAATGGAGACTAGACATCTACCACCCCACTACCACTATCAGATTAGAGCCATAAAGTAGACTAGACATCTACCACCCCACTACCACTATCAGATTAGAGCCATAAAGGAGACTAGACATCTACCACCCCACTACCACTATCAGATTAGAGCCATAATGGAGACTAGACATCTACCACCCCACTACCACTATCAGATTAGAGCCATAAAGGAGACTAGACATCTACCACCACACTACCACTATCAGATTAGAGCCATAAAGTAGACTAGACATCTACCACCCCACTACCACTATCAGATTAGAGCCATAAAGGAGACTAGACATCTACCACCCCACTACCACTATCAGATTAGAGCCATAAAGGAGACTAGACATCTACCACCCCACTACCACTATCAGATTAGAGCCATAAAGGAGACTAGACATCTACCACCCACTACCACTATCAGATTAGAGCCATAAGGAGACTAGACATCTACCACCCCACTACCACTATCAGATTAGAGCCATAAAGGAGACTAGACATCTACCACCCCACTACCACTATCAGATTAGAGCCATAAAGGAGACTAGACATCTACCACCCCACTACCACTATCAGATTAGAGCCATAAAGGAGACTAGACATCTACCACCCCACTACCACTATCAGATTAGAGCCATAATGGAGACTAGACATCTACCACCCCACTACCACTATCAGATTAGAGCCATAAAGGAGACTAGACATCTACCACCCCACTACCACTATCAGATTAGAGCCATAAAGGAGACTAGACATCTTCCACCCCACTACCACTATCAGATTAGAGCCATAATGGAGACTAGACATCTACCACCCCACTACCACTATCAGATTAGAGCCATAAAGTAGACTAGACATCTACCACCCCACTACCACTATCAGATTAGAGCCATAAAGTAGACTAGACATCTACCACCCCACTACCACTATCAGATTAGAGCCATAAAGGAGACTAGACATCTACCACCCCACTACCACTATCAGATTAGAGCCATAAAGTAGACTAGACATCTACCACCCCACTACCACTATCAGATTAGAGCCATAAAGGAGACTAGACATCTACCACCCCACTACCACTATCAGATTAGAGCCATAAAGGAGACTAGACATCTACCACCCCACTACCACTATCAGATTAGAGCCATAAAGGAGACTAGACATCTACCACCCTACTACCACTATCAGATTAGAGCCATAAAGTAGACTAGACATCTACCACCCCACTACCACTATCAGATTAGAGCCATAATGGAGACTAGACATCTACCACCCCACTACCACTATCAGATTAGAGCCATAAAGGAGACTAGACATACTACCACTATCAGATTAGAGCCATAATGGAGACTAGACATCTACCACTATCATATTAGAGCCATAAAGTAGACTAGACATCTACCACCCCACTACCACTATCAGATTAGAGCCATAAAGTAGACTAGACATCTAACACACCACTACCACTATCAGATTAGAGCCATAATGGAGACTAGACATATACCACTATCAGATTAGAGCCATAAAGTAGACTAGACATCTACCACCCCACTACCACTATCAGATTAGAGCCATAAAGTAGACTAGACATCTACCACCACACCACCACTACCACTATCAGATTAGAGCCATAAAGGAGACTAGACATCTACCACCCCACTACCACTATCAGATTAGAGCCATAAAGGAGACTAGACATCTACCACCCCACTACCACTATCAGATTAGAGCCATAAAGGAGACTAGACATCTTCCACCCCACTAACACTATCAGATTAGAGCCATAATGGAGACTAGACATCTACCACCCCACTACCACTATCAGATTAGAGCCATAAAGTAGACTAGACATCTACCACCCCACTACCACTATCAAATTAGAGCCATAAAGGAGACTAGACATCTACCAACCCACTACCACTATCAGATTAGAGCCATAATGGAGACTAGACATATACCACTATCAGATTAGAGCCATAAAGGAGACTAGACATCTACCACCCCACTACCACTATCAGATTAGAGCCATAAAGTAGACTAGACATCTACCACCCCACTACCACTATCAGATTAGAGCCATAATGGAGACTAGACATCTACCACCCCACTACCACTATCAGATTAGAGCCATAAAGGAGACTAGACATCTACACCACCACTACCACTATCAGATTAGAGCCATAAAGGAGACTAGACATCTACCACCCCACTACCACTATCAGATTAGAGCCATAATGGAGACTAGACATCTACCACCCCACTACCACTATCAGATTAGAGCCATAAAGGAGACTAGACATCTACCACCACTACTACCACTATCAGATTAGAGCCATAAAGTAGACTAGACATCTACCACCCCACTACCACTATCAGATTAGAGCCATAAAGAGACTAGACATCTACCACCCCACTACCACTATCAGATTAGAGCCATAATGGAGACTAGACATCTACCACCCCACTACCACTATCAGATTAGAGCCATAAAGGAGACTAGACATCTACCACCCCACTACCACTATCAGATTAGAGCCATAAAGTAGACTAGACATCTACCACCCACTACCACTATCAGATTAGAGCCATAATGGAGACTAGACATCTACCACCCCACTACCACTATCAGATTAGAGCCATAAAGTAGACTAGACATCTACCACCCCACTACCACTATCAGATTAGAGCCATAAAGGAGACTAGACATCTACCACCCCACTACCACTATCAGATTAGAGCCATAAAGGAGACTAGACATCTACCACCCCACTACCACTATCAGATTAGAGCCATAAAGGAGACTAGACATCTACCACCCCACTACCACTATCAGATTAGAGCCATAAAGTAGACTAGACATCTACCACCCCACTACCACTATCAGATTAGAGCCAAAAGGAGACTAGACATCTACCACCCCACTACCACTATCAGATTAGAGCCATAAAGTAGACTAGACATCTACCACCCCACTACCACTATCAGATTAGAGCCATAAAGTAGACTAGACATCTACCACCCCACTACCACTATCAGATTAGAGCCATAAAGGAGACTAGACATCTAACACACCACTACCACTATCAGATTAGAGCCATAAAGGAGACTAGACATCTACCACCCCACTACCACTATCAGATTAGAGCCATAAAGAGACTAGACATCTACCACCACTACTACCATTATCAGATTAGAGCCATAAAGTAGACTAGACATCTACCACCCCACTACCACTATCAGATTAGAGACATAATGGAGACTAGACATCTACCACCCCACTACCACTATCAGATTAGAGCCATAATGGAGACTAGACATATACCACTATCAGATTAGAGCCATAATGGAGACTAGACATCTACCACTATCAGATTAGAGCCATAAAGTAGACTAGACATCTACCACCCCACTACCACTATCAGATTAGAGCCATAAAGTAGACTAGACATCTAACACCACTACTACCACTATCAGATTAGAGCCATAATGGAGACTAGACATATACCACTATCAGATTAGAGCCATAAAGTAGACGAGACATCTACCACCCCACTAACACTATCAGATTAGAGCCATAAAGTAGACTAGACATCTACACCACCCCACCCCACTACCACTATCAGATTAGAGCCATAATGGAGACTAGACATCTACCACCCCACTACCACTATCAGATTATAGCCATAAAGGAGACTAGACATCTACCACCCCACTACCACTATCAGATTAGAGCCATAATGGAGACTAGACATCTACCACCCCACTACCACTATCAGATTAGAGCCATAAAGGAGACTAGACATCTACCACCCCACTACCACTATCAGATTAGAGCCATAAAGTAGACTAGACATCTACCACCCCACTACCACTATCAGATTAGAGCCATAAAGTAGACTAGACATCTACCACCCCACTACCATTATCAGATTAGAGCCATAAAGGAGACTAGACCTAACACCACTACTACCACTATCAGATTAGAGCCATAAAGGAGACTAGACATCTACCACCCCACTACCACTATCAGATTAGAGCCATAAAGTAGACTAGACATCTACCACCCCACTACCACTATCAGATTAGAGCCATAAAGGAGACTAGACATCTACCAACCCACTACCACTATCAGATTAGAGCCATAATGGAGACTAGACATATACCACTATCAGATTAGAGCCATAATGGAGACTAGACATCTACCACCCCACTACCACTATCAGATTAGAGCCATAAAGTAGACTAGACATCTACCACCCACTACCACTATCAGATTAGAGCCATAATGGAGACTAGACATCTACCACCCCACTACCACTATCAGATTAGAGCCATAAAGGAGACTAGACATCTACCACCACTACTACCACTATCAGATTAGAGCCATAAAGGAGACTAGACATCTACCACCCCACTACCACTATCAGATTAGAGCCATAATGGAGACTAGACATCTACCACCCCACTACCACTATCAGATTAGAGCCATAAAGGAGACTAGACATCTACCACCCCACTACCACTATCAGATTAGAGCCATAAAGGAGACTAGACCTAAACCACCACTACCACTATCAGATTAGAGCCATAAAGGAGACTAGACATCTACCACCCCACTACCACTATCAGATTAGAGCCATAAAGTAGACTAGACATCTACCACCCCACTACCACTATCAGATTAGAGCCATAAAGGAGACTAGACATCTACCACCCCACTACCACTATCAGATTAGAGCCATAAGGGAGACTAGACATATACCACTATCAGTTAGAGCCATAATGGAGACTAGACATCTACCACCCCACTACCACTATCAGATTAGAGCCATAAAGTAGACTAGACATCTACCACCCACTACCACTATCAGATTAGAGCCATAATGGAGACTAGACATCTACCACCCCACTACCACTATCAGATTAGAGCCATAAAGGAGACTAGACATCTAACACCCCACTACCACTATCAGATTAGAGCCATAAAGGAGACTAGACATCTACCACCCCACTACCACTATCAGATTAGAGCCATAAAGGAGACTAGACATCTACCACCCCACTACCACTATCAGATTAGAGCCATAAAGGAGACTAGACATCTACCACCCCACTACCACTATCAGATTAGAGCCATAAAGTAGACTAGACATCTACCACCCCACTACCACTATCAGATTAGAGCCATAAAGGAGACTAGACATCTACCACCCCACTACCACTATCAGATTAGAGCCATAATGGAGACTAGACATCTACCACCCCACTACCACTATCAGATTAGAGCCATAAAGTAGACTAGACATCTACCACCCCACTACCACTATCAGATTAGAGCCATAAAGGAGACTAGACATCTACCACCCCACTACCACTATCAGATTAGAGCCATAAAGGAGACTAGACATCTACCACCCCACTACCACTATCAGATTAGAGCCATAAAGTAGACTAGACATCTACCACCCCACTACCACTATCAGATTAGAGCCATAAAGGAGACTAGACATCTACCACCCCACTACCACTATCAGATTAGAGCCATAATGGAGACTAGACAATACTACCACTATCAGATTAGAGCCATAATGGAGACTAGACATCTACCACCCCACTACCACTATCAGATTAGAGCCATAAAGTAGACTAGACATCTACCACCCACTACCACTATCAGATTAGAGCCATAATGGAGACTAGACATCTACCACCACCACTACCACTATCAGATTAGAGCCATAAAGGAGACTAGACATCTACACCACCACTACCACTATCAGATTAGAGCCATAAAGGAGACTAGACATCTACCACCCCACTACCACTATCAGATTAGAGCCATAAAGGAGACTAGACATCTACCACCCCACTACCACTATCAGATTAGAGCCATAAAGGAGACTAGACATCTACCACCACTACTACCACTATCAGATTAGAGCCATAAAGGAGACTAGACATCTACCACCACCACTACCACTATCAGATTAGAGCCATAAAGGAGACTAGACATCTACCACCCCACTACCACTATCAGATTAGAGCCATAAAGTAGACTAGACATCTACCACCCCACTACCACTATCAGATTAGAGCCATAAAGGAGACTAGACATCTACCACCCCACTACCACTATCAGATTAGAGCCATAAAGGAGACTAGACATATACCACTATCAGATTAGAGCCATAATGGAGACTAGACATCTACCACCCCACTACCACTATCAGATTAGAGCCATAAAGTAGACTAGACATCTACCACCCACTACCACTATCAGATTAGAGCCATAAAGGAGACTAGACATCTACCACCCCACTACCACTATCAGATTAGAGCCATAAAGGAGACTAGACATCTACCACCACTACTACCACTATCAGATTAGAGCCATAAAGGAGACTAGACATCTACCACCCCACTACCACTATCAGATTAGAGCCATAATGGAGACTAGACATCTACCACCCCACTACCACTATCAGATTAGAGCCATAAAGGAGACTAGACATCTAACACCACTACTACCACTATCAGATTAGAGCCATAAAGTAGACTAGACATCTACCACCCCACTACCACTATCAGATTAGAGCCATAAAGTAGACTAGACATCTACCACCCCACTACCACTATCAGATTAGAGCCATAATGGAGACTAGACATCTACCACCCCACTACCACTATCAGATTAGAGCCATAAAGGAGACTAGACATCTACCACCCCACTACCACTATCAGATTAGAGCCATAAAGTAGACTAGACATCTACCACCCCACTACCACTATCAGATTAGAGCCCAAAATGGAGACTAGACATCTACCACCCCACTACCACTATCAGATTAGAGCCATAAAGTAGACTAGACATCTACCACCCCACTACCACTATCAGATTAGAGCCATAAAGTAGACTAGACATCTACCACCCCACTACCACTATCAGATTAGAGCCATAAAGGAGACTAGACATCTACCACCCCACTACCACTATCAGATTAGAGCCATAATGGAGACTAGACATCTACCACCCCACTACCACTATCAGATTAGAGCCATAAAGTAGACTAGACATCTACCACCCCACTACCACTATCAGATTAGAGCCAAAATGGAGACTAGACATCTACCACCCCACTACCACTATCAGATTAGAGCCATAAAGTAGACTAGACATCTACCACCCCACTACCACTATCAGATTAGAGCCATAAAGTAGACTAGACATCTACCACCCCACTACCACTATCAGATTAGAGCCATAAAGGAGACTAGACATCTACACCACCACTACCACTATCAGATTAGAGCCATAAAGGAGACTAGACATCTACCACCCCACTACCACTATCAGATTAGAGCCATAAAGTAGACTAGACATCTACCACCACTACTACCACTATCAGATTAGAGCCATAAAGTAGACTAGACATCTACCACCCCACTACCACTATCAGATTAGAGCCATAATGGAGACTAGACATCTACCACCCCACTACCACTATCAGATTAGAGCCATAATGGAGACTAGACATATACCACTATCAGATTAGAGCCATAATGGAGACTAGACATCTACCACTATCATATTAGAGCCATAAAGTAGACTAGACATCTACCACCCCACTACCACTATCAGATTAGAGCCATAAAGTAGACTAGACATCTAACACCACTACTACCACTATCAGATTAGAGCCATAATGGAGACTAGACATACTACCACTATCAGATTAGAGCCATAAAGTAGACTAGACATCTACCACCCCACTACCACTATCAGATTAGAGCCATAAAGTAGACTAGACATCTACCACCACCACCCCACTACCACTATCAGATTAGAGCCATAATGGAGACTAGACATCTACCACCCCACTACCACTATCAGATTAGAGCCATAAAGGAGACTAGACATCTACCACCCCACTACCACTATCAGATTAGAGCCATAAAGGAGACTAGACATCTACCACCCCACTACCACTATCAGATTAGAGCCATAAAGTAGACTAGACATCTACCACCCCACTACCACTATCAGATTAGAGCCATAAAGTAGACTAGACATCTACCACCCCACTACCACTATCAGATTAGAGCCATAAAGGAGACTAGACATCTACCACCCCACTACCACTATCAGATTAGAGCCATAAAGGAGACTAGACATCTAACACCACTACTACCACTATCAGATTAGAGCCATAAAGGAGACTAGACATCTACCACCCCACTACCACTATCAGATTAGAGCCATAATGGAGACTAGACATCTACCACCCCACTACCACTATCAGATTAGAGCCATAAAGGAGACTAGACATCTACCACCACCACTACCACTATCAGATTAGAGCCATAAAGGAGACTAGACCTACCACCACCACTACCACTATCAGATTAGAGCCATAAAGGAGACTAGACATCTACCACCCCACTACCACTATCAGATTAGAGCCATAAAGTAGACTAGACATCTACCACCCCACTACCACTATCAAATTAGAGCCATAAAGGAGACTAGACATCTACCAACCCACTACCACTATCAGATTAGAGCCATAATGGAGACTAGACATATACCACTATCAGATTAGAGCCATAATGGAGACTAGACATCTACCACCCCACTACCACTATCAGATTAGAGCCATAAAGTAGACTAGACATCTACCACCCACTACCACTATCAGATTAGAGCCATAATGGAGACTAGACATCTACCACCCCACTACCACTATCAGATTAGAGCCATAAAGGAGACTAGACATCTAACACCACTACTACCACTATCAGATTAGAGCCATAAAGGAGACTAGACATCTACCACCCCACTACCACTATCAGATTAGAGCCATAATGGAGACTAGACATCTACCACCCCACTACCACTATCAGATTAGAGCCATAAAGGAGACTAGACATCTACCACCCACTACCACTATCAGATTAGAGCCATAAAGTAGACTAGACATCTACCACCCCACTACCACTATCAGATTAGAGCCATAAAGTAGACTAGACATCTACCACCCCACTACCACTATCAGATTAGAGCCATAATGGAGACTAGACATCTACCACCCCACTACCACTATCAGATTAGAGCCATAAAGGAGACTAGACATCTACCACCCACTACCACTATCAGATTAGAGCCATAAAGTAGACTAGACATCTACCACCCCACTACCACTATCAGATTAGAGCCATAAATGGAGACTAGACATCTACCACCCCACTACCACTATCAGATTAGAGCCATAAAGTAGACTAGACATCTACCACCCCACTACCACTATCAGATTAGAGCCATAAAGTAGACTAGACATCTACCACCACCACTACCACTATCAGATTAGAGCCATAAAGTAGACTAGACATCTACCACCCCACTACCACTATCAGATTAGAGCCATAATGGAGACTAGACATCTACCACCCCACTACCACTATCAGATTAGAGCCATAAAGTAGACTAGACATCTACCACCCCACTACCACTATCAGATTAGAGCCAAAATGGAGACTAGACATCTACCACCCCACTACCACTATCAGATTAGAGCCATAAAGTAGACTAGACATCTACCACCCCACTACCACTATCAGATTAGAGCCATAAAGGAGACTAGACATCTACCACCCCACTACCACTATCAGATTAGAGCCATAAAGGAGACTAGACATCTAACACCCCACTACCACTATCAGATTAGAGCCATAAAGGAGACTAGACATCTACCACCCCACTACCACTATCAGATTAGAGCCATAAAGTAGACTAGACATCTACCACCCCACTACCACTATCAGATTAGAGCCATAAAGTAGACTAGACATCTACCACCCCACTACCACTATCAGATTAGAGCCATAATGGAGACTAGACATCTACCAACCCCACTACCACTATCAAATTAGAGCCATAATGGAGACTAGACATATACCACTATCAGTTTAGAGCCATAATGGAGACTAGAGATCTACCACTATCAGATTAGAGCTATAAAGTAGACTAGACATCTAACACCACTACTACCACTATCAGATTAGAGCCATAATGGAGACTAGACATATACCACTATCAGATTAGAGCCATAAAGTAGACGAGACATCTACCACCCCACTAGCACTATCAGATTAGAGCCATAAAGTAGACTAGACATCTACCACCCCACCCCACCCCACTACCACTATCAGATTAGAGCCATAATGGAGACTAGACATCTACCACCCCACTACCACTATCAGATTATAGCCATAAAGGAGACTAGACATCTTCCACCCCACTACCACTATCAGATTAGAGCCATAATGGAGACTAGACATCTACCACCCCACTACCACTATCAGATTAGAGCCAAAGTAGACTAGACATCTACCACCCCACTACCACTATCAGATTAGAGCCATAAAGTAGACTAGACATCTACCACCCCACTACCACTATCAGATTAGAGCCATAAAGTAGACTAGACATCTACCACCCCACTACCACTATCAAATTAGAGCCATAAAGGAGACTAGACATCTAACACCACTACTACCACTATCAGATTAGAGCCATAAAGGAGACTAGACATCTACCACCCCACTACCACTATCAGATTAGAGCCATAAAGTAGACTAGACATCTACCACCCCACTACCACTATCAGATTAGAGCCATAAAGGAGACTAGACATCTACCAACCCACTACCACTGTCAGATTAGAGCCATAATGGAGACTAGACATATACCACTATCAGTATAGAGCCATAATGGAGACTAGACATCTACCACCCCACTACCACTATCAGATTAGAGCCATAAAGTAGACTAGACATCTACCACCCCACTACCACTATCAGATTAGAGCCATAATGGAGACTAGACATCTACCACCCACTACCACTATCAGATTAGAGCCATAAAGGAGACTAGACATCTAACACCACTACCACTATCAGATTAGAGCCATAAAGGAGACTAGACATCTACCACCCACTACCACTATCAGATTAGAGCCATAATGGAGACTAGACATCTACCACCCCACTACCACTATCAGATTAGAGCCATAAAGGAGACTAGACATCTAACCACCACTACTACCACTATCAGATTAGAGCCATAAAGTAGACTAGACATCTACCACCCCACTACCACTATCAGATTAGAGCCATAAAGGAGACTAGACATCTACCACCCCACTACCACTATCAGATTAGAGCCATAAAGGAGACTAGACATCTACCACCCCACTACCACTATCAGATTAGAGCCATAAAGGAGACTAGACATCTACCACCCCACTACCACTATCAGATTAGAGCCATAAAGTAGACTAGACATCTACCACCCCACTACCACTATCAGATTAGAGCCATAAAGGAGACTAGACATCTACCACACCACTACCACTATCAGATTAGAGCCATAAAGGAGACTAGACATCTACCACCCCACTACCACTATCAGATTAGAGCCACAATGGAGACTAGACATCTCCCACCCCACTACCACTATCAGATTAGAGCTATAAAGTAGACTAGACATCTAACACCACTACTACCACTATCAGATTAGAGCCATAATGGAGACTAGACATATACCACTATCAGATTAGAGCCATAAAGAGACTAGACATCTACCACCCCACTACCACTATCAGATTAGAGCCATAAAGTAGACTAGACATCTACCACCCCACTACCACTATCAGATTAGAGCCATAAAGGAGACTAGACATCTACCACCCCACTACCACTATCAGATTAGAGCCATAAAGGAGACTAGACATCTACCACCCCACTACCACTATCAGATTAGAGCCATAAAGGAGACTAGACATCTACCACCCCACTACCACTATCAGATTAGAGCCATAAAGTAGACTAGACATCTACCACCCCACTACCACTATCAGATTAGAGCCATAAAGGAGACTAGACATCTACCACCCCACTACCACTATCAGATTAGAGCCATAAAGGAGACTAGACACTACCACCACCACTACCACTATCAGATTAGAGCCATAAAGGAGACTAGACATCTACCACCCCACTACCACTATCAGATTAGAGCCATAAAGAGACTAGACATCTAACACCCCACTACCACTATCAGATTAGAGCCATAAAGTAGACTAGACATCTACCACCCCACTACCACTATCAGATTAGAGCCATAAAGGAGACTAGACATCTACCACCCCACTACCACTATCAGATTAGAGCCATAATGGAGACTAGACATCTACCACCCCACTACCACTATCAGATTAGAGCCATAATGGAGACTAGACATCTACCACCCCACTACCACTATCAGATTAGAGCCATAAAGTAGACTAGACATCTACCACCCCACTACCACTATCAGATTAGAGCCAAAATGGAGACTAGACATCTACCACCCCACTACCACTATCAGATTAGAGCCATAAAGGAGACTAGACATCTACCACCCCACTACCACTATCAGATTAGAGCCATAAAGTAGACTAGACATCTACCACCACCACTACCACTATCAGATTAGAGCCATAAAGTAGACTAGACATCTACCACCCCACTACCACTATCAGATTAGAGCCATAATGGAGACTAGACATCTACCACCCACTACCACTATCAGATTAGAGCCATAAAGTAGACTAGACATCTACCACCCCACTACCATTATCAGATTAGAGCCAAAATGGAGACTAGACATCTACCACCCCACTACCACTATCAGATTAGAGCCATAAAGTAGACTAGACATCTACCACCCCACTACAACTATCAGATTAGAGCTATAAAGTAGACTAGACATCTACCACCCCACTACCATTATCACATTAGAGCCATAAAGGAGACTAGACATCTAACACCACCACTACCACTATCAAATTAGAGCCATAAAGGAGACTAGACATCTACCACCCCACTACAACTATCAGATTAGAGCTATAAAGTAGACTAGACATCTACCACCACTACTACCATTATCAGATTAGAGCCATAAAGTAGACTAGACATCTACCACCCCACTACCACTATCAGATTAGAGACATAATGGAGACTAGACATCTACCAACCCCACTACCACTATCAGATTAGAGCCATAATGGAGACTAGACATATACCACTATCAGATTAGAGCCATAATGGAGACTAGACATCTACCACTATCAGATTAGAGCCATAAAGTAGACTAGACATCTAACACACCACTACCACTATCAGATTAGAGCCATAATGGAGACTAGACATATACCACTATCAGATTAGAGCCATAAAGTAGACTAGACATCTACCACCCCACTACCACTATCAGATTAGAGCCATAAAGTAGACTAGACATCTACCACCCCACCACCCCACTACCACTATCAGATTAGAGCCATAATGGAGACTAGACATCTACCACCCCACTACCACTATCAGATTATAGCCATAAAGGAGACTAGACATCTTCCACCCCACTACCACTATCAGATTAGAGCCATAATGGAGACTAGACATCTACCACCCACTACCACTATCAGATTAGAGCCATAAAGAGACTAGACATCTACCACCCCACTACCACTATCAGATTAGAGCCATAAAGTAGACTAGACATCTACCACCCCACTACCACTATCAGATTAGAGCCATAAAGTAGACTAGACATCTACCACCCCACTACCACTATCAGATTAGAGCCATAAAGGAGACTAGACTAACACCACTACTACCACTATCAGATTAGAGCCATATAGGAGACTAGACATCTACCACCCCACTACCACTATCAGATTAGAGCCATAAAGTAGACTAGACATCTACCACCCCACTACCACTATCAAATTAGAGCCATAAAGGAGACTAGACATCTACCAACCCACTACCACTATCAGATTAGAGCCATAATGGAGACTAGACATATACCACTATCAGTTAGAGCCATAATGGAGACTAGACATCTACCACCCCACTACCACTATCAGATTAGAGCCATAAAGTAGACTAGACACCACCCACTACCACTATCAGATTAGAGCCATAAAGGAGACTAGACATCTACCACCCCACTACCACTATCAGATTAGAGCCATAAAGGAGACTAGACATCTAACACCACTACTACCACTATCAGATTAGAGCCATAAAGGAGACTAGACATCTACCACCCCACTACCACTATCAGATTAGAGCCATAATGGAGACTAGACATCTACCACCCCACTACCACTATCAGATTAGAGCCATAAAGGAGACTAGACATCTACACCCCACTACCACTATCAGATTAGAGCCATAAAGTAGACTAGACATCTACCACCCCACTACCACTATCAGATTAGAGCCATAAAGTAGACTAGACATCTACCACCCCACTACCACTATCAGATTAGAGCCATAAAGGAGACTAGACATCTACCACCCCACTACCACTATCAGATTAGAGCCATAAAGGAGACTAGACATCTACCACCCTACTACCACTATCAGATTAGAGCCATAAAGTAGACTAGACATCTACCACCCCACTACCACTATCAGATTAGAGCCATAAAGGAGACTAGACATCTACCACCCCACTACCACTATCAGATTAGAGCCATAAAGGAGACTAGACATCTACCACCCCACTACCACTATCAGATTAGAGCCATAAAGGAGACTAGACATCTACCACCCCACTACCACTATCAGATTAGAGCCATAAAGTAGACTAGACATCTACCACCCACTACCACTATCAGATTAGAGCCATAATGGAGACTAGACATCTACTACCACTATCAGATTAGAGCCATAAAGTAGACTAGACATCTACCACCCCACTACCACTATCAGATTAGAGCCATAAAGTAGACTAGACATCTACCACCCCACTACCACTATCAGATTAGAGCCATAAAGGAGACTAGACATCTACCACCCCACTACCACTATCAGATTAGAGCCATAAAGGAGACTAGACATCTACCACCACACTACCACTATCAGATTAGAGCCATAAAGTAGACTAGACATCTACCACCCCACTACCACTATCAGATTAGAGCCATAAAGTAGACTAGACATCTACCACCCCACTACCACTATCAGATTAGAGCCATAAAGTAGACTAGACATCTACCACCCCACTACCACTATCAGATTAGAGCCATAAAGGAGACTAGACATCTACCACCCCACTACCACTATCAGATTAGAGCCATAAAGGAGACTAGACATCTACCACCCCACTACCACTATCAGATTAGAGCCATAAAGTAGACTAGACATCTACCACCCCACTACCACTATCAGATTAGAGCCATAAAGGAGACTAGACATCTACCACCCCACTACCACTATCAGATTAGAGCCATAAAGGAGACTAGACATCTACCACCACTACTACCACTATCAGATTAGAGCCATAATGGAGACTAGACATCTACCACCCCACTACCACTATCAGATTAGAGCCATAAAGTAGACTAGACATCTACCACCCCACTACCACTATCAGATTAGAGCCATAAAGGAGACTAGACATCTACCACACCACTACCACTATCAGATTAGAGCCATAAAGGAGACTAGACATATACCACTATCAGATTAGAGCCATAAAGGAGACTAGACATCTACCACCCCACTACCACTATCAGATTAGAGCCATAATGGAGACTAGACATCTACCACCCCACTACCACTATCAGATTAGAGCCATAAAGGAGACTAGACATCTACCACCCCACTACCACTATCAGATTAGAGCCATAAAGGAGACTAGACATCTACCACCCCACTACCACTATCAGATTAGAGCCATAAAGAGACTAGACATCTACCACCCCACTACCACTATCAGATTAGAGCCATAAAGGAGACTAGACATCTACCACCCCACTACCACTATCAGATTAGAGCCATAAAGGAGACTAGACATCTACCACCCCACTACCACTATCAGATTAGAGCCATAAAGTAGACTAGACATCTACCACCCCACTACCACTATCAGATTAGAGCCATAAAGGAGACTAGACATCTACCACCACTACTACCACTATCAGATTAGAGCCATAAAGGAGACTAGACATCTACCACCCCACTACCACTATCAGATTAGAGCCATAAAGGAGACTAGACATCTACCACCCCACTACCACTATCAGATTAGAGCCATAAAGTAGACTAGACATCTACCACCCCACTACCACTATCAGATTAGAGCCATAATGGAGACTAGACATATACCACTATCAGATTAGAGCTATAAAGTAGACTAGACATCTACCACCCCACTACCACTATCAGATTAGAGCCATAAAGTAGACTAGACATCTACACCCCACCACCCCACTACCACTATCAGATTAGAGCCATAATGGAGACTAGACATCTACCACCCCACTACCACTATCAGATTAGAGCCATAAAGGAGACTAGACATCTACCACCCCACTACCACTATCAGATTAGAGCCATAAAGTAGACTAGACATCTACCACCCCACTACCATTATCAGATTAGAGCCAAAATGGAGACTAGACATCTACCACCCCACTACCACTATCAGATTAGAGCCATAAAGTAGACTAGACATCTACCACCCCACTACCACTATCAGATTAGAGCCATAAAGTAGACTAGACATCTACCACCCCACTACCACTATCAGATTAGAGCCATAAAGGAGACTAGACATCTAACACCACTACTACCACTATCAGATTAGAGCCATAAAGGAGACTAGACATCTACCACCCACTACCACTATCAGATTAGAGCCATAAAGTAGACTAGACATCTACCACCCTACTACCACTATCAGATTAGAGCCATAAAGTAGACTAGACATCTACCACCCCACTACCACTATCAGATTAGAGCCATAATGGAGACTAGACATCTACCACCCCACTACCACTATCAGATTAGAGCCATAATGGAGACTAGACATATACCACTATCAGATTAGAGCCATAATGGAGACTAGACATCTACCACCCCACTACCACTATCAGATTAGAGCCATAATGGAGACTAGACATATACCACTATCAGATTAGAGCCATAATGGAGACTAGACATCTACCACTATCAGATTAGAGCCATAAAGTAGACTAGACTAGACATCTACACCACTACTACCACTATCAGATTAGAGCCATAATGGAGACTAGACATATACCACTATCAGATTAGAGCCATAAAGTAGACTAGACATCTACCACCCCACTACCACTATCAGATTAGAGCCATAAAGTAGACTAGACATCTACCACCACCCCCACTACCACTATCAGATTAGAGCCATAATGGAGACTAGACATCTACCACCCCACTACCACTATCAGATTATAGCCATAAAGGAGACTAGACATCTACCACCCCACTACCACTATCAGATTAGAGCCATAATGGAGACTAGACATCTACCACCCCACTACCACTATCAGATTAGAGCCATAAAGTAGACTAGACATCTACCACCCCACTACCACTATCAGATTAGAGCCATAAAGTAGACTAGACATCTACCACCCCACTACCACTATCAGATTAGAGCCATAAAGGAGACTAGACATCTACCACCCCACTACCACTATCAGATTAGAGCCATAAAGGAGACTAGACATCTACCACCACTACTACCACTATCAGATTAGAGCCATAAAGGAGACTAGACATCTACCACCCCACTACCACTATCAGATTAGAGCCATAAAGTAGACTAGACATCTACCACCCCACTACCACTATCAGATTAGAGCCATAATGGAGACTAGACATATACCACTATCAGTTAGAGCCATAAAGGAGACTAGACATCTACCACCCACTACCACTATCAGATTAGAGCCATAAAGTAGACTAGACATCTACCACCACTACCACTATCAGATTAGAGCCATAATGGAGACTAGACATCTACCACCCCACTACCACTATCAGATTAGAGCCATAAAGGAGACTAGACATCTACACACCACTACCACTATCAGATTAGAGCCATAAAGGAGACTAGACATCTACCACCCCACTACCACTATCAGATTAGAGCCATAATGGAGACTAGACATCTACCACCCCACTACCACTATCAGATTAGAGCCATAAAGGAGACTAGACATCTAACACCACTACTACCACTATCAGATTAGAGCCATAAAGTAGACTAGACATCTACCACCCCACTACCACTATCAGATTAGAGCCATAAAGTAGACTAGACATCTACCACCCACTACCACTATCAGATTAGAGCCATAATGGAGACTAGACATCTACCACCCCACTACCACTATCAGATTAGAGCCATAATGGAGACTAGACATCTACCACCCCACTACCACTATCAGATTAGAGCCATAAAGTAGACTAGACATCTACCACCCCACTACCACTATCAGATTAGAGCCATAAAGGAGACTAGACATCTACCACCCCACTACCACTATCAGATTAGAGCCATAAAGTAGACTAGACATCTACCCCCACTACCACTATCAGATTAGAGCCATAAAGTAGACTAGACATCTACCACCACTACTACCACTATCAGATTAGAGCCATAAAGTAGACTAGACATCTACCACCCCACTACCACTATCAGATTAGAGCCACAATGGAGACTAGACATCTCCCACCCCACTACCACTATCAGATTAGAGCCATAAAGTAGACTAGACATCTACCACCACCACTACCACTATCAGATTAGAGCCATAATGGAGACTAGACATATACCACTATCAGATTAGAGCTATAAAGTAGACGAGACATCTACCACCCCACTATCACTATCAGATTAGAGCCATAAAGTAGAC
Organism: Oncorhynchus kisutch; assembly: GCF_002021735.2. NCBI lineage: Eukaryota > Metazoa > Chordata > Actinopteri > Salmoniformes > Salmonidae > Oncorhynchus > Oncorhynchus kisutch. The sequence goes on along the minus strand of NW_022262707.1, from coordinate 119,534 downwards.
TAGACATCTACCACCCACCCCACTACCACTATCAGTTTAGAGCCATAATGGAGACTAGACATCTACCACCCCACTACCACTATCAGATTATAGCCATAAAGGAGACTAGACATCTCCCACCCCACTACCACTATCAGATTAGAGCCATAAAGTAGACTAGACATCTACCACCCCACTACCACTATCAGATTAGAGCCATAAATGGAGACTAGACATCTACCACCCCACTACCACTATCAGATTAGAGCCATAAAGTAGACTAGACATCTACCACCCCACTACCACTATCAGATTAGAGCCATAAAGTAGACTAGACATCTACCACCCCACTACCACTATCAGATTAGAGCCATAAAGGAGACTAGACATCTACACCACTACTACCACTATCAGATTAGAGCCATAAAGGAGACTAGACATCTACCACCCCACTACCACTATCAGATTAGAGCCATAAAGTAGACTAGACATCTACCACACCACTACCACTATCAGATTAGAGCCATAAAGTAGACTAGACATCTACCACCCCACTACCACTATCAGATTAGAGCCATAATGGAGACTAGACATCTACTACCACTATCAGATTAGAGCCATAATGGAGACTAGACATATACCACTATCAGATTAGAGCCATAATGGAGACTAGACATCTACCACTATCAGATTAGAGCCATAAAGTAGACTAGACATCTAACACCACCACTACCACTATCAGATTAGAGCCATAATGGAGACTAGACATATACCACTATCAGATTAGAGCCATAAAGTAGACTAGACATCTACCACCCCACTACCACTATCAGATTAGAGCCATAAAGTAGACTAGACATCTACCACCCCACTACCACTATCAGATTAGAGCCATAAAGGAGACTAGACATCTACCACCCCACTACCACTATCAGATTAGAGCCATAAAGGAGACTAGACATCTACCACCCCACTACCACTATCAGATTAGAGCCATAAAGTAGACTAGACATCTACCACCCCACTACCACTATCAGATTAGAGCCATAAAGGAGACTAGACATCTACCACCCCACTACCACTATCAGATTAGAGCCATAAAGTAGACTAGACATCTACCACCCCACTACCACTATCAGATTAGAGCCATAAAGTAGACTAGACATCTACCACCCCACTACCACTATCAGATTAGAGCCATAAAGGAGACTAGACATCTACCACCACTACTACCACTATCAGATTAGAGCCATAAAGGAGACTAGACATCTACCACCCCACTACCACTATCAGATTAGAGCCATAAAGTAGACTAGACATCTACCACCCTACTACCACTATCAGATTAGAGCCATAAAGTAGACTAGACATCTACCACCCCACTACCACTATCAGATTAGAGCCATAATGGAGACTAGACATCTACCAACCCACTACCACTATCAGATTAGAGCCATAATGGAGACTAGACATATACCACTATCAGATTAGAGCCATAATGGAGACTAGACATCTACACACTATCAGATTAGAGCCATAAAGTAGACTAGACATCTACCACCACCACTACCACTATCAGATTAGAGCCATAATGGAGACTAGACATATACCACTATCAGATTAGAGCCATAAAGTAGACTAGACATCTACCACCCCACTACCACTATCAGATTAGAGCCATAAAGTAGACTAGACATCTACCACCCCACCACCACTACACTATCAGATTAGAGCCATAATGGAGACTAGACATCTACCACCCCACTACCACTATCAGATTAGAGCCATAAAGGAGACTAGACATCTACCACCCCACTACCACTATCAGATTAGAGCCATAATGGAGACTAGACATCTACCACCCCACTACCACTATCAGATTAGAGCCATAAAGGAGACTAGACATCTACCACCCCACTACCACTATCAGATTAGAGCCATAAAGTAGACTAGACATCTACCACCCCACTACCACTATCAGATTAGAGCCATAAAGTAGACTAGACATCTACCACCCCACTACCACTATCAGATTAGAGCCATAAAGGAGACTAGACAACACCACTACTACCACTATCAGATTAGAGCCATAAAGGAGACTAGACATCTACCACCCCACTACCACTATCAGATTAGAGCCATAAAGTAGACTAGACATCTACCACCCCACTACCACTATCAGATTAGAGCCATAAAGGAGACTAGACATCTACCAACCCACTACCACTATCAGATTAGAGCCATAATGGAGACTAGACATATACCACTATCAGTATAGAGCCATAATGGAGACTAGACATCTACCACCCCACTACCACTATCAGATTAGAGCCATAAAGTAGACTAGACATCTACCACCCACCTACCACTATCAGATTAGAGCCATAATGGAGACTAGACATCTACCACCCCACTACCACTATCAGATTAGAGCCATAAAGGAGACTAGACATCTAACACCACTACTACCACTATCAGATTAGAGCCATAAAGAGACTAGACATCTACCACCCCACTACCACTATCAGATTAGAGCCATAATGGAGACTAGACATCTACCACCCCACTACCACTATCAGATTAGAGCCATAAAGGAGACTAGACATCTACCACCCCACTACCACTATCAGATTAGAGCCATAAAGTAGACTAGACATCTACCACCCCACTACCACTATCAGATTAGAGCCATAATGGAGACTAGACATCTACCACCCCACTACCACTATCAGATTAGAGCCATAAAGTAGACTAGACATCTACCACCCCACTACCACTATCAGATTAGAGCCATAAAGTAGACTAGACATCTACCACCACTACTACCACTATCAGATTAGAGCCATAAAGTAGACTAGACATCTACCACCCCACTACCACTATCAGATTAGAGCCATAAAGGAGACTAGACATCTACCACCCCACTACCACTATCAGATTAGAGCCATAAAGTAGACTAGACATCTACCACCACTACTACCACTATCAGATTAGAGCCATAATGGAGACTAGACATATACCACTATCAGATTAGAGCCATAAAGTAGACTAGACATCTACCACCCCACTACCACTATCAGATTAGAGCCATAAAGTAGACTAGACATCTACCACCACCCCACTACCACTATCAGATTAGAGCCATAATGGAGACTAGACATCTACCACCCCACTACCACTATCAGATTAGAGCCATAAAGGAGACTAGACATCTACCACCCCACTACCACTATCAGATTAGAGCCATAAAGTAGACTAGACATCTACCACCCCACTACCACTATCAGATTAGAGCCAAAATGGAGACTAGACATCTACCACCCCACTACCACTATCAGATTAGAGCCATAAAGTAGACTAGACATCTACCACCCCACTACCACTATCAGATTAGAGCCATAAAGTAGACTAGACATCTACCACCCCACTACCACTATCAGATTAGAGCCATAAAGGAGACTAGACATCTACACCACTACTACCACTATCAGATTAGAGCCATAAAGGAGACTAGACATCTACCACCCCACTACCACTATCAGATTAGAGCCATAAAGTAGACTAGACATCTACCACCACTACTACCACTATCAGATTAGAGCCATAAAGTAGACTAGACATCTACCACCCCACTACCACTATCAGATTAGAGCCATAATGGAGACTAGACATCTACCACCCCACTACCACTATCAGATTAGAGCCATAATGGAGACTAGACATATACCACTATCAGATTAGAGCCATAATGGAGACTAGACATCTACCACTATCAGATTAGAGCCATAAAGTAGACTAGACATCTAACACCACTACTACCACTATCAGATTAGAGCCATAATGGAGACTAGACATATACCACTATCAGATTAGAGCCATAAAGTAGACTAGACATCTACCACCCCACTACCACTATCAGATTAGAGCCATAAAGTAGACTAGACATCTACCACCCCACCACCACTACCACTATCAGATTAGAGCCATAATGGAGACTAGACATCTACCACCCCACTACCACTATCAGATTAGAGCCATAAAGGAGACTAGACATCTACCACCCCACTACCACTATCAGATTAGAGCCATAAAGGAGACTAGACATCTACCACCCCACTACCACTATCAGATTAGAGCCATAAAGTAGACTAGACATCTACCACCCCACTACCACTATCAGATTAGAGCCATAAAGTAGACTAGACATCTACCACCCCACTACCACTATCAGATTAGAGCCATAAAGTAGACTAGACATCTACCACCCCACTACCACTATCAGATTAGAGCCATAAAGGAGACTAGACCTACCACCCACTACCACTATCAGATTAGAGCCATAAAGGAGACTAGACATCTACCACCCCACTACCACTATCAGATTAGAGCCATAAAGTAGACTAGACATCTACCACCCACTACCACTATCAGATTAGAGCCATAAAGGAGACTAGACATCTACCAACCCACTACCACTATCAGATTAGAGCCATAATGGAGACTAGACATATACCACTATCAGTTAGAGCCATAATGGAGACTAGACATCTACCACCCCACTACCACTATCAGATTAGAGCCATAAAGTAGACTAGACATCTACCACCCACTACCACTATCAGATTAGAGCCATAATGGAGACTAGACATCTACCACCCACTACCACTATCAGATTAGAGCCATAAAGGAGACTAGACATCTAACACCACTACTACCACTATCAGATTAGAGCCATAAAGGAGACTAGACATCTACCACCCCACTACCACTATCAGATTAGAGCCATAATGGAGACTAGACATCTACCACCCCACTACCACTATCAGATTAGAGCCATAAAGGAGACTAGACATCTAACACACCACTACCACTATCAGATTAGAGCCATAAAGTAGACTAGACATCTACCACCCCACTACCACTATCAGATTAGAGCCATAAAGGAGACTAGACATCTACCACCCCACTACCACTATCAGATTAGAGCCATAAAGTAGACTAGACATCTACCACCCCACTACCACTATCAGATTAGAGCCATAAAGTAGACTAGACATCTACCACCCCACTACCACTATCAGATTAGAGCCATAAAGAGACTAGACATCTACCACCCCACTACCACTATCAGATTAGAGCCATAATGGAGACTAGACATCTACCACCCACTACCACTATCAGATTAGAGCCATAAAGTAGACTAGACATAACCCACTACTACCACTATCAGATTAGAGCCATAATGGAGACTAGACATACTACCACTATCAGATTAGAGCCATAAAGTAGACTAGACATCTACCACCCCACTACCACTATCAGATTAGAGCCATAAAGTAGACTAGACATCCACCACCCCACTACCACTATCAGATTAGAGCCAAAGGAGACTAGACATCTACCACCCCACTACCACTATCAGATTAGAGCCATAAAGGAGACTAGACATCTACCACCCCACTACCACTATCAGATTAGAGCCATAAAGTAGACTAGACATCTACCACCCCACTACCACTATCAGATTAGAGCCATAAAGGAGACTAGACATCTACCACCCACTACCACTATCAGATTAGAGCCATAAGGTAGACTAGACATCTACCACCCACTACCACTATCAGATTAGAGCCATAAAGTAGACTAGACATCTACCACCCCACTACCACTATCAGATTAGAGCCATAAAGTAGACTAGACATCTACCACCACTACTACCACTATCAGATTAGAGCCATAAAGTAGACTAGACATCTACCACCCCACTACCACTATCAGATTAGAGCCATAATGGAGACTAGACATCTACCACCCCACTACCACTATCAGATTAGAGCCATAATGGAGACTAGACATATACCACTATCAGATTAGAGCCATAATGGAGACTAGACATCTACCACTATCAGATTAGAGCCATAAAGTAGACTAGACATCTAACACCACTACTACCACTATCAGATTAGAGCCATAATGGAGACTAGACATATACCACTATCAGATTAGAGCCATAAAGTAGACGAGACATCTACCACCCCACTAGCACTATCAGATTAGAGCCATAAAGTAGACTAGACATCTACCACCCCACCACCACCACTATCAGATTAGAGCCATAAAGGAGACTAGACATCTACCACCCCACTACCACTATCAGATTAGAGCCATAAAGGAGACTAGACATCTACCACCCCACTACCACTATCAGATTAGAGCCATAATGGAGACTAGACATCTACCACCCCACTACCACTATCAGATTAGAGCCATAAAGTAGACTAGACATCTACCACCCCACTACCACTATCAGATTAGAGCCATAAAGTAGACTAGACATCTACCACCCCACTACCACTATCAGATTAGAGCCATAAAGTAGACTAGACATCTACCACCCCACTACCACTATCAGATTAGAGCCATAAAGGAGACTAGATCTAACACCACTACTACCACTATCAGATTAGAGCCATAAAGGAGACTAGACATCTACCACCCCACTACCACTATCAGATTAGAGCCATAAAGTAGACTAGACATCTACCACCCCACTACCACTATCAAATTAGAGCCATAAAGGAGACTAGACATCTACCAACCCACTACCACTGTCAGATTAGAGCCATAATGGAGACTAGACATATACCACTATCAGTATAGAGCCATAATGGAGACTAGACATCTACCACCCCACTACCACTATCAGATTAGAGCCATAAAGTAGACTAGACATCTACCACCCACCTACCACTATCAGATTAGAGCCATAATGGAGACTAGACATCTACCACACCACTACCACTATCAGATTAGAGCCATAAAGGAGACTAGACATCTACCACCCCACTACCACTATCAGATTAGAGCCATAAAGGAGACTAGACATCTACCACCCCACTACCACTATCAGATTAGAGCCATAATGGAGACTAGACATCTACCACCCCACTACCACTATCAAATTAGAGCCATAAAGGAGACTAGACATCTAACACCACTACTACCACTATCAGATTAGAGCCATAAAGTAGACTAGACATCTACCACCCCACTACCACTATCAGATTAGAGCCATAAATGGAGACTAGACATCTACCACCCACTACCACTATCAGATTAGAGCCATAAAGAGACTAGACATCTACCACCCACTACCACTATCAGATTAGAGCCATAAAGTAGACTAGACATCTACCACCCACTACCACTATCAGATTAGAGCCATAAAGTAGACTAGACATCTACCACCCCACTACCACTATCAGATTAGAGCCATAATGGAGACTAGACATCTACCACCCCACTACCACTATCAGATTAGAGCCATAAAGTAGACTAGACATCTACCACCACTACTACCACTATCAGATTAGAGCCATAATGGAGACTAGACATATACCACTATCAGATTAGAGCCATAAAGTAGACTAGACATCTACCACCCCACTACCACTATCAGATTAGAGCCATAAAGTAGACTAGACATCTACCACCACCCCACTACCACTATCAGATTAGAGCCATAATGGAGACTAGACATCTACCACCCCACTACCACTATCAGATTAGAGCCATAAAGGAGACTAGACATCTCACCCCACTACCACTATCAGATTAGAGCCATAAAGTAGACTAGACATCTACCACCCCACTACCACTATCAGATTAGAGCCATAAATGGAGACTAGACATCTACCACCCCACTACCACTATCAGATTAGAGCCATAAAGTAGACTAGACATCTACCACCCCACTACCACTATCAGATTAGAGCCATAAAGTAGACTAGACATCTACCACCCCACTACCACTATCAGATTAGAGCCATAAAGGAGACTAGACATCTAACACACCACTACCACTATCAGATTAGAGCCATAAAGGAGACTAGACATCTACCACCCCACTACCACTATCAGATTAGAGCCATAAAGTAGACTAGACATCTACCACCACTACTACCACTATCAGATTAGAGCCATAAAGTAGACTAGACATCTACCACCCCACTACCACTATCAGATTAGAGCCATAATGGAGACTAGACATCTACCACCCCACTACCACTATCAGATTAGAGCCATAATGGAGACTAGACATATACCACTATCAGATTAGAGCCATAATGGAGACTAGACATCTACCACTATCAGATTAGAGCCATAAAGTAGACTAGACATCTAACACCCACTACTACCACTATCAGATTAGAGCCATAATGGAGACTAGACATATACCACTATCAGATTAGAGCCATAAAGTAGACTAGACATCTACCACCCCACTACCACTATCAGATTAGAGCCATAAAGTAGACTAGACATCTACCACCCCACCACCCACTACCACTATCAGATTAGAGCCATAAGGAGACTAGACATCTACCACCCCACTACCACTATCAGATTAGAGCCATAAAGGAGACTAGACATCTACCACCCCACTACCACTATCAGATTAGAGCCATAAAGGAGACTAGACATCTACCACCCCACTACCACTATCAGATTAGAGCCATAAAGGAGACTAGACATCTACCACCCCACTACCACTATCAGATTAGAGCCATAAAGTAGACTAGACATCTACCACCCCACTACCACTATCAGATTAGAGCCATAAAGTAGACTAGACATCTACCACCCCACTACCACTATCAGATTAGAGCCATAAAGGAGACTAGACCTAACACCACTACTACCACTATCAGATTAGAGCCATAAAGGAGACTAGACATCTACCACCCCACTACCACTATCAGATTAGAGCCATAAAGTAGACTAGACATCTACCACCCCACTACCACTATCAGATTAGAGCCATAAAGGAGACTAGACATCTACCAACCCACTACCACTATCAGATTAGAGCCATAATGGAGACTAGACATATACCACTATCAGTTAGAGCCATAATGGAGACTAGACATCTACCACCCCACTACCACTATCAGATTAGAGCCATAAAGTAGACTAGACATCTACCACCCACTACCACTATCAGATTAGAGCCACAATGGAGACTAGACATCTACCACCCCACTACCACTATCAGATTAGAGCCATAAAGGAGACTAGACATCTAACACCACTACTACCACTATCAGATTAGAGCCATAAAGGAGACTAGACATCTACCACCCCACTACCACTATCAGATTAGAGCCATAATGGAGACTAGACATCTACCACCCCACTACCACTATCAGATTAGAGCCATAAAGGAGACTAGACATCTAACACACTACTACCACTATCAGATTAGAGCCATAAAGTAGACTAGACATCTACCACCCCACTACCACTATCAGATTAGAGCCATAAATGGAGACTAGACATCTACCACCCCACTACCACTATCAGATTAGAGCCATAAAGTAGACTAGACATCTACCACCCCACTACCACTATCAGATTAGAGCCATAAAGTAGACTAGACATCTACCACCACTACTACCACTATCAGATTAGAGCCATAAAGTAGACTAGACATCTACCACCCCACTACCACTATCAGATTAGAGCCATAATGGAGACTAGACATCTACCACCCCACTACCACTATCAGATTAGAGCCATAAAGTAGACTAGACATCTAACACCCTACTACCACTATCAGATTAGAGCCATAATGGAGACTAGACATATACCACTATCAGATTAGAGCCATAAAGTAGACTAGACATCTACCACCCCACTACCACTATCAGATTAGAGCCATAAAGTAGACTAGACATCTACCACCACCACCCCACTACCACTATCAGATTAGAGCCATAAAGGAGACTAGACATCTACCACCCCACTACCACTATCAGATTAGAGCCATAAAGGAGACTAGACATCTACCACCCCACTACCACTATCAGATTAGAGCCATAAAGTAGACTAGACATCTACCACCCCACTACCACTATCAGATTAGAGCCATAAATGGAGACTAGACATCTACCACCCCACTACCACTATCAGATTAGAGCCATAAAGTAGACTAGACATCTACCACCCCACTACCACTATCAGATTAGAGCCATAAAGTAGACTAGACATCTACCACCCCACTACCACTATCAGATTAGAGCCATAAAGGAGACTAGACATCTAACACCACTACTACCACTATCAGATTAGAGCCATAAAGGAGACTAGACATCTACCACCCCACTACCACTATCAGATTAGAGCCATAAAGTAGACTAGACATCTACCACCTACTACCACTATCAGATTAGAGCCATAAAGTAGACTAGACATCTACCACCCCACTACCACTATCAGATTAGAGCCATAATGGAGACTAGACATCTACCAACCCCACTACCACTATCAGATTAGAGCCATAATGGAGACTAGACATATACCACTATCAGATTAGAGCCATAATGGAGACTAGACATCTACCACTATCAGATTAGAGCCATAAAGTAGACTAGACATCTAACACCACTACTACCACTATCAGATTAGAGCCATAATGGAGACTAGACATATACCACTATCAGATTAGAGCCATAAAGTAGACTAGACATCTACCACCCCACTACCACTATCAGATTAGAGCCATAAAGTAGACTAGACATCTACCACCACCCCACTACCACTATCAGATTAGAGCCATAAAGGAGACTAGACATCTACCACCCCACTACCACTATCAGATTATAGCCATAAAGGAGACTAGACATCTTCCACCCCACTACCACTATCAGATTAGAGCCATAATGGAGACTAGACATCTACCACCCCACTACCACTATCAGATTAGAGCCATAAAGTAGACTAGACATCTACCACCCCACTACCACTATCAGATTAGAGCCATAAAGTAGACTAGACATCTACCACCCCACTACCACTATCAGATTAGAGCCATAAAGTAGACTGGACATCTACCACCCCACTACCATTATCAGATTAGAGCCATAAAGGAGACTAGACCTAACACCACTACTACCACTATCAGATTAGAGCCATATAGGAGACTAGACATCTACCACCCCACTACCACTATCAGATTAGAGCCATAAAGTAGACTAGACATCTACCACCCCACTACCACTATCAGATTAGAGCCATAAAGGAGACTAGACATCTACCACCCCACTACCACTATCAGATTAGAGCCATAATGGAGACTAGACATATACCACTATCAGTATAGAGCCATAATGGAGACTAGACATCTACCACCCCACTACCACTATCAGATTAGAGCCATAAAGTAGACTAGACATCTACCACCCACCTACCACTATCAGATTAGAGCCATAATGGAGACTAGACATCTACCACCCACTACCACTATCAGATTAGAGCCATAAAGGAGACTAGACATCTAACACACCACTACCACTATCAATTAGAGCCATAAAGGAGACTAGACATCTACCACCCCACTACCACTATCAGATTAGAGCCATAATGGAGACTAGACATCTACCACCCCACTACCACTATCAGATTAGAGCCATAAAGGAGACTAGACATCTAACACCCTACTACCACTATCAGATTAGAGCCATAAAGTAGACTAGACATCTACCACCCCACTACCACTATCAGATTAGAGCCATAAAGTAGACTAGACATCTACCACCCCACTACCACTATCAGATTAGAGCCATAATGGAGACTAGACATCTACCACCCCACTACCACTATCAGATTAGAGCCATAATGGAGACTAGACATCTACCACCCCACTACCACTATCAGATTAGAGCCATAAAGTAGACTAGACATCTACCACCCCACTACCACTATCAGATTAGAGCCAAAATGGAGACTAGACATCTACCACCCCACTACCACTATCAGATTAGAGCCATAAAGTAGACTAGACATCTACCACCCCACTACCACTATCAGATTAGAGCTATAAAGTAGACTAGACATCTACCACCACTACTACCATTATCAGATTAGAGCCATAAAGTAGACTAGACATCTACCACCCCACTACCACTATCAGATTAGAGCCACAATGGAGACTAGACATCTCCCACCCCACTACCACTATCAGATTAGAGCTATAAAGTAGACTAGACATCTAACACCACTACTACCACTATCAGATTAGAGCCATAATGGAGACTAGACATATACCACTATCAGATTAGAGCTATAAAGTAGACGAGACATCTACCACCCCACTATCACTATCAGATTAGAGCCATAAAGTAGACTAGACATCTACCACCCCACCCCACCCCACTACCACTATCAGTTTAGAGCCATAAAGGAGACTAGACATCTACCACCCCACTACCACTATCAGATTAGAGCCATAAAGGAGACTAGACATCTACCACCCCACTACCACTATCAGATTAGAGCCATAAAGTAGACTAGACATCTACCACCCCACTACCATTATCAGATTAGAGCCAAAATGGAGACTAGACATCTACCACCCCACTACCACTATCAGATTAGAGCCATAAAGTAGACTAGACATCTACCACCCCACTACCACTATCAGATTAGAGCCATAAAGTAGACTAGACATCTACCACCCCACTACCACTATCACATTAGAGCCATAAAGGAGACTAGACATCTAACACCACTACTACCACTATCAAATTAGAGCCATAAAGGAGACTAGACATCTACCACCCCACTACAACTATCAGATTAGAGCTATAAAGTAGACTAGACATCTACCACCACTACTACCATTATCAGATTAGAGCCATAAAGTAGACTAGACATCTACCACCCCACTACCACTATCAGATTAGAGACATAATGGAGACTAGACATCTACCAACCCCACTACCACTATCAAATTAGAGCCATAATGGAGACTAGACATATACCACTATCAGTTTAGAGCCATAATGGAGACTAGAGATCTACCACTATCAGATTAGAGCTATAAAGTAGACTAGACATCTAACACCACTACTACCACTATCAGATTAGAGCCATAATGGAGACTAGACATATACCACTATCAGATTAGAGCCATAAAGTAGACGAGACATCTACCACCCCACTAGCACTATCAGATTAGAGCCATAAAGTAGACTAGACATCTACCACCCCACCCCACCCCACTACCACTATCAGATTAGAGCCATAATGGAGACTAGACATCTACCACCCCACTACCACTATCAGATTATAGCCATAAAGGAGACTAGACATCTTCCACCCCACTACCACTATCAGATTAGAGCCATAATGGAGACTAGACATCTACCACCCCACTACCACTATCAGATTAGAGCCATAAAGTAGACTAGACATCTACCACCCCACTACCACTATCAGATTAGAGCCATAAAGTAGACTAGACATCTACCACCCCACTACCACTATCAGATTAGAGCCATAAAGTAGACTAGACATCTACCACCCCACTACCACTATCAGATTAGAGCCATAAAGGAGACTAGACCTAACACCACTACTACCACTATCAGATTAGAGCCATAAAGGAGACTAGACATCTACCACCCCACTACCACTATCAGATTAGAGCCATAAAGTAGACTAGACATCTACCACCCACTACCACTATCAAATTAGAGCCATAAAGGAGACTAGACATCTACCAACCCACTACCACTGTCAGATTAGAGCCATAATGGAGACTAGACATATACCACTATCAGTATAGAGCCATAATGGAGACTAGACATCTACCACCCCACTACCACTATCAGATTAGAGCCATAAAGTAGACTAGACATCTACCACCCACCTACCACTATCAGATTAGAGCCATAATGGAGACTAGACATCTACCACCCCACTACCACTATCAGATTAGAGCCATAAAGGAGACTAGACATCTAACACCACCACTACCACTATCAGATTAGAGCCATAAAGGAGACTAGACATCTACCACCCCACTACCACTATCAGATTAGAGCCATAATGGAGACTAGACATCTACCACCCCACTACCACTATCAAATTAGAGCCATAAAGGAGACTAGACATCTAACACCACTACTACCACTATCAGATTAGAGCCATAAAGTAGACTAGACATCTACCACCCACTACCACTATCAGATTAGAGCCATAAAGTAGACTAGACATCTACCACCCCACTACCACTATCAGATTAGAGCCATAATGGAGACTAGACATCTACCACCCCACTACCACTATCAGATTAGAGCCATAATGGAGACTAGACATCTACCACCCCACTACCACTATCAGATTAGAGCCATAAAGTAGACTAGACATCTACCACCCCACTACCATTATCAGATTAGAGCCAAAATGGAGACTAGACATCTACCACCCCACTACCACTATCAGATTAGAGCCATAAAGTAGACTAGACATCTACCACCCCACTACAACTATCAGATTAGAGCCATAAAGTAGACTAGACATCTACCACCACTACTACCACTATCAGATTAGAGCCATAAAGGAGACTAGACATCTACCACCCCACTACCACTATCAGATTAGAGCCATAATGGAGACTAGACATCTACCACCCCACTACCACTATCAGATTAGAGCCATAAAGTAGACTAGACATCTAACACACCACTACCACTATCAGATTAGAGCCATAATGGAGACTAGACATATACCACTATCAGATTAGAGCCATAAAGTAGACTAGACATCTACCACCCCACTACCACTATCAGATTAGAGCCATAAAGTAGACTAGACATCTACACCACCCCACCCCACTACCACTATCAGATTAGAGCCATAATGGAGACTAGACATCTACCACCCCACTACCACTATCAGATTAGAGCCATAAAGGAGACTAGACATCTACCACCCCACTACCACTATCAGATTAGAGCCATAAAGGAGACTAGACATCTACCACCCCACTACCACTATCAGATTAGAGCCATAAAGTAGACTAGACATCTACCACCCCACTACCACTATCAGATTAGAGCCATAAAGGAGACTAGACATCTACCACCCCACTACCACTATCAGATTAGAGCCATAAAGTAGACTGGACATCTACCACCCCACTACCATTATCAGATTAGAGCCATAAAGGAGACTAGACCTAACACCCCTACTACCACTATCAGATTAGAGCCATATAGGAGACTAGACATCTACCACCCCACTACCACTATCAGATTAGAGCCATAAAGTAGACTAGACATCTACCACCCCACTACCACTATCAAATTAGAGCCATAAAGGAGACTAGACATCTACCAACCCACTACCACTATCAGATTAGAGCCATAATGGAGACTAGACATATACCACTATCAGTTAGAGCCATAATGGAGACTAGACATCTACCACCCCACTACCACTATCAGATTAGAGCCATAAAGTAGACTAGACATCTACCACCCACTACCACTATCAGATTAGAGCCATAATGGAGACTAGACATCTACCACCCCACTACCACTATCAGATTAGAGCCATAAAGGAGACTAGACATCTAACACCACTACTACCACTATCAAATTAGAGCCATAAAGGAGACTAGACATCTACCACCCCACTACCACTATCAGATTAGAGCCATAATGGAGACTAGACATCTACCACCCCACTACCACTATCAGATTAGAGCCATAAAGGAGACTAGACATCTAACACCACCACTACCACTATCAGATTAGAGCCATAAAGTAGACTAGACATCTACCACCCCACTACCACTATCAGATTAGAGCCATAAAGGAGACTAGACATCTACCACCCCACTACCACTATCAGATTAGAGCCATAATGGAGACTAGACATCTACCACCCCACTACCACTATCAGATTAGAGCCATAAAGTAGACTAGACATCTACCACCCCACTACCACTATCAGATTAGAGCCATAATGGAGACTAGACATCTACCACCCCACTACCACTATCAGATTAGAGCCATAAAGTAGACTAGACATCTACCACCCCACTACCACTATCAGATTAGAGCCATAAAGTAGACTAGACATCTACCACCCCACTACCACTATCAGATTAGAGCCATAAAGGAGACTAGACATCTAACACCACACTACCACTATCAGATTAGAGCCATAAAGGAGACTAGACATCTACCACCCCACTACCACTATCAGATTAGAGCCATAAAGTAGACTAGACATCTACCACCACTACTACCACTATCAGATTAGAGCCATAAAGTAGACTAGACATCTACCACCCCACTACCACTATCAGATTAGAGCCATAATGGAGACTAGACATCTACCACCCCACTACCACTATCAGATTAGAGCCATAATGGAGACTAGACATATACCACTATCAGATTAGAGCCATAATGGGAGACTAGACATCTACCACTATCATATTAGAGCCATAAAGTAGACTAGACATCTACCACCCCACTACCACTATCAGATTAGAGCTATAAAGTAGACTAGACATCTAACACCACTACTACCACTATCAGATTAGAGCCATAATGGAGACTAGACATCTACCACCCCACTACAACTATCAGATTAGAGCCATAAAGAGACTAGACATCTACCACCCACTACCACTATCAGATTAGAGCCATAATGGAGACTAGACATCTACCACCCCACTACCACTATCAGATTAGAGCCATAAAGTAGACTAGACATCTACCACCCCACTACCACTATCAGATTAGAGCCATAATGGAGACTAGACATCTACCACCCCACTACCACTATCAGATTAGAGCCATAATGGAGACTAGACATCTACCACCCCACTACCACTATCAGATTAGAGCCATAAAGTAGACTAGACATCTACCACCCCACTACCACTATCAGATTAGAGCCAAAAGGAGACTAGACATCTACCACCCCACTACCACTATCAGATTAGAGCCATAAAGTAGACTAGACATCTACCACCCCACTACCACTATCAGATTAGAGCCATAAAGTAGACTAGACATCTACCACCCCACTACCACTATCAGATTAGAGCCATAAAGTAGACTAGACATCTACCACCCCACTACCACTATCAGATTAGAGCCACAATGGAGACTAGACATCTCCCACCCCACTACCACTATCAGATTAGAGCTATAAAGTAGACTAGACATCTAACACCACTACTACCACTATCAGATTAGAGCCATAATGGAGACTAGACATATACCACTATCAGATTAGAGCCATAAAGTAGACGAGACATCTACCACCCCACTACCACTATCAGATTAGAGCCATAAAGTAGACTAGACATACCACCCCACCACCCCACTACCACTATCAGATTAGAGCCATAATGGAGACTAGACATCTACCACCCCACTACCACTATCAGATTATAGCCATAAAGGAGACTAGACATCTACCACCCCACTACCACTATCAGATTAGAGCCATAAAGTAGACTAGACATCTACCACCCCACTACCATTATCAGATTAGAGCCAAAATGGAGACTAGACATCTACCACCCCACTACCACTATCAGATTAGAGCCATAAAGTAGACTAGACATCTACCACCCCACTACCACTATCAGATTAGAGCCATAAAGTAGACTAGACATCTACCACCCCACTACCACTATCACATTAGAGCCATAAAGGAGACTAGACATCTAACACCACTACTACCACTATCAAATTAGAGCCATAAAGGAGACTAGACATCTACCACCCCACTACCACTATCAGATTAGAGCCATAAAGTAGACTAGACATCTACCACCACTACTACCACTATCAGATTAGAGCCATAAAGTAGACTAGACATCTACCACCCCACTACCACTATCAGATTAGAGCCATAATGGAGACTAGACATCTACCACCCCACTACCACTATCAAATTAGAGCCATAATGGAGACTAGACATATACCACTATCAGATTAGAGCCATAAGGAGACTAGACATCTACCACTATCAGATTAGAGCCATAAAGTAGACTAGACATCTAACACCACTACTACCACTATCAGATTAGAGCCATAATGGAGACTAGACATATACCACTATCAGATTAGAGCCATAAAGTAGACGAGACATCTACCACCCCACTAGCACTATCAGATTAGAGCCATAAAGTAGACTAGACATCTACCACCCCACCCCACTACCACTATCAGATTAGAGCCATAATGGAGACTAGACATCTACCACCCCACTACCACTATCAGATTATAGCCATAAAGGAGACTAGACATCTTCCACCCCACTACCACTATCAGATTAGAGCCATAATGGAGACTAGACATCTACCACCCCACTACCACTATCAGATTAGAGCCATAAAGTAGACTAGACATCTACCACCCCACTACCACTATCAGATTAGAGCCATAAAGTAGACTAGACATCTACCACCCCACTACCACTATCAGATTAGAGCCATAAAGTAGACTAGACATCTACCACCCCACTACCACTATCAGATTAGAGCCATAAAGGAGACTAGACATAACACCACCACTACCACTATCAGATTAGAGCCATAAAGGAGACTAGACATCTACCACCCCACTACCACTATCAGATTAGAGCCATAAAGTAGACTAGACATCTACCACCCCACTACCACTATCAGATTAGAGCCATAAAGGAGACTAGACATCTACCACCCACTACCACTATCAGATTAGAGCCATAATGGAGACTAGACATATACCACTATCAGTATAGAGCCATAATGGAGACTAGACATCTACCACCCCACTACCACTATCAGATTAGAGCCATAAAGTAGACTAGACATCTACCACCCACCTACCACTATCAGATTAGAGCCATAATGGAGACTAGACATCTACCACCCCACTACCACTATCAGATTAGAGCCATAAAGGAGACTAGACATCTAACACCACTACTACCACTATCAGATTAGAGCCATAAAGGAGACTAGACATCTACCACCCCACTACCACTATCAGATTAGAGCCATAATGGAGACTAGACATCTACCACCCCACTACCACTATCAGATTAGAGCCATAAAGGAGACTAGACATCTAACACCACCACTACCACTATCAGATTAGAGCCATAAAGTAGACTAGACATCTACCACCCCACTACCACTATCAGATTAGAGCCATAAAGTAGACTAGACATCTACCACCCCACTACCACTATCAGATTAGAGCCATAATGGAGACTAGACATCTACCACCCCACTACCACTATCAGATTAGAGCCATAAAGGAGACTAGACATCTACCACCCCACTACCACTATCAGATTAGAGCCATAAAGTAGACTAGACATCTACCACCCCACTACCACTATCAGATTAGAGCCATAATGGAGACTAGACATCTACCACCCCACTACCACTATCAGATTAGAGCCATAAAGTAGACTAGACATCTACCACCCCACTACCACTATCAGATTAGAGCCATAAAGTAGACTAGACATCTACCACCACTACTACCACTATCAGATTAGAGCCATAAAGTAGACTAGACATCTACCACCCCACTACCACTATCAGATTAGAGCCACAATGGAGACTAGACATCTACCACCCCACTACCACTATCAGATTAGAGCCATAAAGTAGACTAGACATCTAACACCACTACTACCACTATCAGATTAGAGCCATAATGGAGACTAGACATATACCACTATCAGATTAGAGCCATAAAGTAGACGAGACATCTACCACCCCACTAGCACTATCAGATTAGAGCCATAAAGTAGACTAGACATCTACCACCCCACCCCACTACCACTATCAGATTAGAGCCATAATGGAGACTAGACATCTACCACCCCACTACCACTATCAGATTATAGCCATAAAGGAGACTAGACATCTTCCACCCCACTACCACTATCAGATTAGAGCCATAATGGAGACTAGACATCTACCACCCCACTACCACTATCAGATTAGAGCCATAAAGGAGACTAGACATCTACCACCCCACTACCACTATCAGATTAGAGCCATAAAAGAGACTAGACATCTACCACCCCACTACCACTATCAGATTAGAGCCATAATGGAGACTAGACATCTACCACCCCACTACCACTATCAGATTAGAGCCATAAAGGAGACTAGACATCTACCACCCCACTACCACTATCAGATTAGAGCCATAAAGGAGACTAGACCTAACACCACCTACTACCACTATCAGATTAGAGCCATAAAGGAGACTAGACATCTACCACCCCACTACCACTATCAGATTAGAGCCATAAAGTAGACTAGACATCTACCACCCCACTACCACTATCAGATTAGAGCCATAAAGGAGACTAGACATCTACCAACCCACTACCACTATCAGATTAGAGCCATAATGGAGACTAGACATATACCACTATCAGATTAGAGCCATAATGGAGACTAGACATCTACCACCCCACTACCACTATCAGATTAGAGCCATAAAGTAGACTAGACATCTACCACCCACTACCACTATCAGATTAGAGCCATAATGGAGACTAGACATCTACCACCCCACTACCACTATCAGATTAGAGCCATAAAGGAGACTAGACATCTAACACCACTACTACCACTATCAGATTAGAGCCATAAAGGAGACTAGACATCTACCACCCCACTACCACTATCAGATTAGAGCCACAATGGAGACTAGACATCTACCACCCCACTACCACTATCAGATTAGAGCCATAAAGGAGACTAGACATCTAACACCACTACTACCACTATCAGATTAGAGCCATAAAGTAGACTAGACATCTACCACCCCACTACAACTATCAGATTAGAGCTATAAAGTAGACTAGACATCTACCACCCCACTACCACTATCAGATTAGAGCCACAATGGAGACTAGACATCTACCACCCCACTACCACTATCAGATTAGAGCCATAAAGTAGACTAGACATCTACCACCCCACTACCACTATCAGATTAGAGCCAAAATGGAGACTAGACATCTACCACCCCACTACCACTATCAGATTAGAGCCATAAAGTAGACTAGACATCTACCACCCCACTACAACTATCAGATTAGAGCTATAAAGTAGACTAGACATCTACCACCCCACTACCATTATCACATTAGAGCCATAAAGGAGACTAGACATCTAACACCACCACTACCACTATCAAATTAGAGCCATAAAGGAGACTAGACATCTACCACCCCACTACAACTATCAGATTAGAGCTATAAAGTAGACTAGACATCTACCACCACTACTACCATTATCAGATTAGAGCCATAAAGTAGACTAGACATCTACCACCCCACTACCACTATCAGATTAGAGCCATAATGGAGACTAGACATCTACCACCCCACTACCACTATCAGATTAGAGCCATAATGGAGACTAGACATATACCACTATCAGATTAGAGCCATAATGGAGACTAGACATCTACCACTATCATATTAGAGCCATAAAGTAGACTAGACATCTACCACCCCACTACCACTATCAGATTAGAGCTATAAAGTAGACTAGACATCTAACACCACTACTACCACTATCAGATTAGAGCCATAAAGGAGACTAGACATCTACCACCCCACTACAACTATCAGATTAGAGCCATAAAGTAGACTAGACATCTACCACCCACTACCACTATCAGATTAGAGCCATAAAGGAGACTAGACATCTACCACCCCACTACCACTATCAGATTAGAGCCATAAAGTAGACTAGACATCTACCACCCCACTACCACTATCAGATTAGAGCCATAAAGGAGACTAGACATCTACCACCCCACTACCACTATCAGATTAGAGCCATAAAGTAGACTAGACATCTACCACCCCACTACCACTATCAGATTAGAGCCATAAAGGAGACTAGACATCTACCACCACTACTACCACTATCAGATTAGAGCCATAAAGTAGACTAGACATCTACCACCCCACTACCACTATCAGATTAGAGCCATAAGGAGACTAGACATCTACCACCCCACTACCACTATCAGATTAGAGCCATAAAGTAGACTAGACATCTAACACACCACTACCACTATCAGATTAGAGCCATAATGGAGACACTAGACATATACCACTATCAGATTAGAGCCATAAAGTAGACTAGACATCTACCACCCCACTACCACTATCAGATTAGAGCCATAAAGTAGACTAGACATCTACCACCACCCACTACCACTATCAGATTAGAGCCATAAAGGAGACTAGACATCTACCACCCCACTACCACTATCAGATTAGAGCCATAAAGGAGACTAGACATCTACCACCCCACTACCACTATCAGATTAGAGCCATAAAGGAGACTAGACATCTACCACCCCACTACCACTATCAGATTAGAGCCATAAAGGAGACTAGACATCTACCACCCCACTACCACTATCAGATTAGAGCCATAAAGGAGACTAGACATCTACCACCCCACTACCACTATCAGATTAGAGCCATAATGGAGACTAGACATCTACCACCCCACTACCACTATCAGATTAGAGCCATAAAGGAGACTAGACATCTACCACCCCACTACCACTATCAGATTAGAGCCATAAAGGAGACTAGACCTAACACCACCACTACCACTATCAGATTAGAGCCATAAGGAGACTAGACATCTACCACCCACTACCACTATCAGATTAGAGCCATAAAGTAGACTAGACATCTACCACCCCACTACCACTATCAGATTAGAGCCATAAAGGAGACTAGACATCTACCAACCCACTACCACTATCAGATTAGAGCCATAATGGAGACTAGACATATACCACTATCAGTTAGAGCCATAATGGAGACTAGACATCTACCACCCCACTACCACTATCAGATTAGAGCCATAAAGTAGACTAGACATCTACCACCCACTACCACTATCAGATTAGAGCCATAATGGAGACTAGACATCTACCACCCCACTACCACTATCAGATTAGAGCCATAAAGGAGACTAGACATCTAACACACCACTACCACTATCAGATTAGAGCCATAAAGGAGACTAGACATCTACCACCCCACTACCACTATCAGATTAGAGCCATAATGGAGACTAGACATCTACCACCCCACTACCACTATCAGATTAGAGCCATAAAGGAGACTAGACATCTACCACCCACTACCACTATCAGATTAGAGCCATAAAGTAGACTAGACATCTACCACCCCACTACCACTATCAGATTAGAGCCATAAAGTAGACTAGACATCTACCACCCCACTACCACTATCAGATTAGAGCCATAATGGAGACTAGACATCTACCACCCCACTACCACTATCAGATTAGAGCCATAAAGTAGACTAGACATCTACCACCCCACTACCACTATCAGATTAGAGCCAAATGGAGACTAGACATCTACCACCCCACTACCACTATCAGATTAGAGCCATAAAGGAGACTAGACATCTACCACCCCACTACCACTATCAGATTAGAGCCATAAAGGAGACTAGACATCTACCACCCCACTACCACTATCAGATTAGAGCCATAAAGGAGACTAGACATCTACCACCCACACTACCACTATCAGATTAGAGCCATAAAGGAGACTAGACATCTACCACCCCACTACCACTATCAGATTAGAGCCATAAAGAGACTAGACATCTACCACCACTACCACTATCAGATTAGAGCCATAAAGTAGACTAGACATCTACCACCCCACTACCACTATCAGATTAGAGCCATAATGGAGACTAGACATCTACCACCCCACTACCACTATCAGATTAGAGCCATAATGGAGACTAGACATACTACCACTATCAGATTAGAGCCATAAAGGAGACTAGACATCTACCACTATCAGATTAGAGCCATAAAGTAGACTAGACATCTACCACCCCACTACCACTATCAGATTAGAGCCATAAAGTAGACTAGACATCTACCACCACTACTACCACTATCAGATTAGAGCCATAATGGAGACTAGACATCTACCACCCCACTACCACTATCAGATTAGAGCCATAAAGTAGACTAGACATCTACCACCCCACTACCACTATCAGATTAGAGCCATAAAGGAGACTAGACATCTACCACCCCACTACCACTATCAGATTAGAGCCATAAAGGAGACTAGACATCTACCACCCCACTACCACTATCAGATTAGAGCCATAAAGTAGACTAGACATCTACCACCCCACTACCACTATCAGATTAGAGCCATAATGGAGACTAGACATCTACCACCCCACTACCACTATCAGATTAGAGCCATAAAGGAGACTAGACATCTACACACACTACTACCTATCAGATTAGAGCCATAAAGTAGACTAGACATCTCTACCACTATCAGATTAGAGCCATAAAGTAGACTAGACATCTACCACCCCACTACCACTATCAGATTAGAGCCATAATGGAGACTAGACATCTACCACCCCACTACCACTATCAGATTAGAGCCATAAAGTAGACTAGACATCTACCACCCCACTACCACTATCAGATTAGAGCCATAAAGGAGACTAGACATCTACCACCCCACTACCACTATCAGATTAGAGCCATAAAGGAGACTAGACATCTAACACCACCACTACCACTATCAGATTAGAGCCATAAAGGAGACTAGACATCTACCACCCCACTACCACTATCAGATTAGAGCCATAAAGGAGACTAGACATCTACCACCCCACTACCACTATCAGATTAGAGCCATAAAGGAGACTAGACATCTACCACCCCACTACCACTATCAGATTAGAGCCATAAAGTAGACTAGACATCTACCACCCCACTACCACTATCAGATTAGAGCCATAAAGGAGACTAGACATCTACCACCCCACTACCACTATCAGATTAGAGCCAGAGCCATAAAGGAGACTAGACATCTACCACCCCACTACCACTATCAGATTAGAGCCATAAAGTAGACTAGACATCTACCACCCCACTACCACTATCAGATTAGAGCCATAAAGGAGACTAGACATCTACCACACCACTACCACTATCAGATTAGAGCCATAAAGGAGACTAGACATCTACCACCCCACTACCACTATCAGATTAGAGCCATAAAGGAGACTAGACATCTACCACCCCACTACCACTATCAGATTAGAGCCATAAAGGAGACTAGACATCTACCACCCCACTACCACTATCAGATTAGAGCCATAATGGAGACTAGACATCTACCACCCCACTACCACTATCAGATTAGAGCCATAAAGGAGACTAGACCATACTACCACTATCAGATTAGAGCCATAATGGAGACTAGACATCTACCACTACTATATTAGAGCCATAAAGTAGACTAGACATCTACCACCCCACTACCACTATCAGATTAGAGCCATAAAGGAGACTAGACATCTACCACCCACTACCACTATCAGATTAGAGCCATAATGGAGACTAGACATATACCACTATCAGATTAGAGCCATAATGGAGACTAGACATCTACCACCCCACTACCACTATCAGATTAGAGCCATAAAGTAGACTAGACATCTACCACCCACTACCACTATCAGATTAGAGCCATAATGGAGACTAGACATCTACCACCCCACTACCACTATCAGATTAGAGCCATAAAGGAGACTAGACATCTACCACCCCACTACCACTATCAGATTAGAGCCATAAAGGAGACTAGACATCTACCACCCCACTACCACTATCAGATTAGAGCCATAAAGGAGACTAGACATCTACCACCCCACTACCACTATCAGATTAGAGCCATAAAGGAGACTAGACATCTACCACCCCACTACCACTATCAGATTAGAGCCATAAAGTAGACTAGACATCTACCACCCCACTACCACTATCAGATTAGAGCCATAAAGTAGACTAGACATCTACCACCCACTACCACTATCAGATTAGAGCCATAAAGGAGACTAGACATCTACCACCCCACTACCACTATCAGATTAGAGCCATAAAGTAGACTAGACATCTACCACCCACTACCACTATCAGATTAGAGCCATAATGGAGACTAGACATCTACCACCCCACTACCACTATCAGATTAGAGCCATAATGGAGACTAGACATATACCACTATCAGATTAGAGCCATAATGGAGACTAGACATCTACCACTATCAGATTAGAGCCATAAAGTAGACTAGACATCTACCACCCCACTACCACTATCAGATTAGAGCCATAAAGGAGACTAGACATCTACCACCACTACTACCACTATCAGATTAGAGCCATAAAGTAGACTAGACATCTACCACCCCACTACCACTATCAGATTAGAGCCATAAAGGAGACTAGACATCTACCACCCCACTACCACTATCAGATTAGAGCCATAAAGGAGACTAGACATCTACCACCCCACTACCACTATCAGATTAGAGCCATAAAGGAGACTAGACATCTACCACCCCACTACCACTATCAGATTAGAGCCATAAAGTAGACTAGACATCTACCACCCCACTACCACTATCAGATTAGAGCCATAAAGGAGACTAGACATCTACCACCCCACTACCACTATCAGATTAGAGCCATAAAGTAGACTAGACATCTACCACCCCACTACCACTATCAGATTAGAGCCATAAAGGAGACTAGACATCTACCACCCCACTACCACTATCAGATTAGAGCCATAATGGAGACTAGACATATACCACTATCAGATTAGAGCCATAATGGAGACTAGACATCTACCACCCCACTACCACTATCAGATTAGAGCCATAAAGTAGACTAGACATCTACCACCCACTACCACTATCAGATTAGAGCCATAATGGAGACTAGACATCTACCACCCCACTACCACTATCAGATTAGAGCCATAAAGGAGACTAGACATCTAACACCACCACTACCACTATCAGATTAGAGCCATAAAGGAGACTAGACATCTACCACCCCACTACCACTATCAGATTAGAGCCATAAAGGAGACTAGACATCTACCACCCCACTACCACTATCAGATTAGAGCCATAAAGGAGACTAGACATCTACCACCACCACTACCACTATCAGATTAGAGCCATAAAGGAGACTAGACATCTACCACCACTACTACCACTATCAGATTAGAGCCATAAAGGAGACTAGACATCTACCACCCCACTACCACTATCAGATTAGAGCCATAAAGTAGACTAGACATCTACCACCCCACTACCACTATCAGATTAGAGCCATAAAGGAGACTAGACATCTACCAACCCACTACCACTATCAGATTAGAGCCATAATGGAGACTAGACATATACCACTATCAGTTAGAGCCATAATGGAGACTAGACATCTACCACCCCACTACCACTATCAGATTAGAGCCATAAAGTAGACTAGACATCTACCACCCACTACCACTATCAGATTAGAGCCATAATGGAGACTAGACATCTACCACCCCACTACCACTATCAGATTAGAGCCATAAAGGAGACTAGACATCTACCACCACACTACCACTATCAGATTAGAGCCATAAAGGAGACTAGACATCTACCACCCCACTACCACTATCAGATTAGAGCCATAATGGAGACTAGACATCTACCACCCCACTACCACTATCAGATTAGAGCCATAAAGGAGACTAGACATCTACCACCCCACTACCACTATCAGATTAGAGCCATAAAGTAGACTAGACATCTACCACCCCACTACCACTATCAGATTAGAGCCATAATGGAGACTAGACATCTACCACCCCACTACCACTATCAGATTAGAGCCATAAAGGAGACTAGACATCTACCACCCCACTACCACTATCAGATTAGAGCCATAAAGTAGACTAGACATCTACCACCCCACTACCACTATCAGATTAGAGCCATAAAGTAGACTAGACATCTACCACCCCACTACCACTATCAGATTAGAGCCATAATGGAGACTAGACATCTACCACCCCACTACCACTATCAGATTAGAGCCACAATGGAGACTAGACATCTACCACCCCACTACCACTATCAGATTAGAGCCATAAAGTAGACTAGACATCTACCACCCCACTACCACTATCAGATTAGAGCCATAAAGTAGACTAGACATCTACCACCACTACTACCACTATCAGATTAGAGCCATAAAGTAGACTAGACATCTACCACCCCACTACCACTATCAGATTAGAGCCATAAGGAGACTAGACATCTACCACCCCACTACCACTATCAGATTAGAGCCATAAAGGAGACTAGACATCTACCACCCCACTACCACTATCAGATTAGAGCCATAAAGGAGACTAGACATCTACCACCCCACTACCACTATCAGATTAGAGCCATAAAGTAGACTAGACATCTACCACCCCACTACCACTATCAGATTAGAGCCATAAAGTAGACTAGACATCTACCACCCCACTACCACTATCAGATTAGAGCCATAAAGGAGACTAGACATCTACCACCCTACTACCACTATCAGATTAGAGCCATAAAGGAGACTAGACATCTACCACCCCACTACCACTATCAGATTAGAGCCATAAAGTAGACTAGACATCTACCACCCTACTACCACTATCAGATTAGAGCCATAAAGTAGACTAGACATCTACCACCCCACTACCACTATCAGATTAGAGCCATAAAGGAGACTAGACATCTACCACCCCACTACCACTATCAGATTAGAGCCATAATGGAGACTAGACATATACCACTATCAGATTAGAGCCATAATGGAGACTAGACATCTACCACTATCAGATTAGAGCCATAAAGGAGACTAGACATCTACCACCCCACTACCACTATCAGATTAGAGCCATAAAGTAGACTAGACATCTACCACACTACTACCACTATCAGATTAGAGCCATAAAGGAGACTAGACATCTACCACCCCACTACCACTATCAGATTAGAGCCATAAAGGAGACTAGACATCTACCACCCACTACCACTATCAGATTAGAGCCATAATGGAGACTAGACATCTACCACCCCACTACCACTATCAGATTAGAGCCATAAAGGAGACTAGACATCTACCACCCCACTACCACTATCAGATTAGAGCCATAAAGGAGACTAGACATCTACCACCCCACTACCACTATCAGATTAGAGCCATAAAGTAGACTAGACATCTACCACCCCACTACCACTATCAGATTAGAGCCATAAAGTAGACTAGACATCTACCACCCTACTACCACTATCAGATTAGAGCCATAAAGGAGACTAGACATCTACCACCCCACTACCACTATCAGATTAGAGCCATAAAGGAGACTAGACATCTACCACCCCACTACCACTATCAGATTAGAGCCATAAAGTAGACTAGACATCTAACACCACTACTACCACTATCAGATTAGAGCCATAATGGAGACTAGACATATACCACTATCAGATTAGAGCCATAAAGTAGACTAGACATCTACCACCCCACTACCACTATCAGATTAGAGCCATAAAGTAGACTAGACATCTACCACCCCACCACCCCACTACCACTATCAGATTAGAGCCATAATGGAGACTAGACATCTACCACCCCACTACCACTATCAGATTAGAGCCATAAAGGAGACTAGACATCTACCACACCACTACCACTATCAGATTAGAGCCATAAAGGAGACTAGACATCTACCACCCCACTACCACTATCAGATTAGAGCCATAATGGAGACTAGACATCTACCACCCCACTACCACTATCAGATTAGAGCCATAAAGGAGACTAGACATCTACCACCCCACTACCACTATCAGATTAGAGCCATAAAGTAGACTAGACATCTACCACCCCACTACCACTATCAGATTAGAGCCATAAAGGAGACTAGACATCTACCACCCCACTACCACTATCAGATTAGAGCCATAAAGGAGACTAGACATCTACCACCCCACTACCACTATCAGATTAGAGCCATAAAGTAGACTAGACATCTACCACCCCACTACCACTATCAGATTAGAGCCATAAAGGAGACTAGACATCTACCACCCACTACCACTATCAGATTAGAGCCATAAAGGAGACTAGACATCTACCACCCCACTACCACTATCAGATTAGAGCCATAAAGTAGACTAGACATCTACCACCCCACTACCACTATCAGATTAGAGCCATAAAGGAGACTAGACATCTACCACCACCACTACCACTATCAGATTAGAGCCATAAAGGAGACTAGACATCTACCACCCCACTACCACTATCAGATTAGAGCCATAAAGGAGACTAGACATCTACCACCACTACTACCACTATCAGATTAGAGCCATAAAGTAGACTAGACATCTACCACCCCACTACCACTATCAGATTAGAGCCATAATGGAGACTAGACATCTACACCCCACTACCACTATCAGATTAGAGCCATAATGGAGACTAGACATATACCACTATCAGATTAGAGCCATAATGGAGACTAGACATCTACCACTATCATATTAGAGCCATAAAGTAGACTAGACATCTACCACCCCACTACCACTATCAGATTAGAGCCATAAAGTAGACTAGACATCTAACACCACTACTACCACTATCAGATTAGAGCCATAATGGAGACTAGACATCTACCACCCCACTACCACTATCAGATTAGAGCCATAAAGTAGACTAGACATCTACCACCACACTACCACTATCAGATTAGAGCCATAATGGAGACTAGACATCTACCACCCCACTACCACTATCAGATTAGAGCCATAAAGGAGACTAGACATCTACCACCCCACTACCACTATCAGATTAGAGCCATAAAGGAGACTAGACATCTACCACCACCCACTACCACTATCAGATTAGAGCCATAAAGTAGACTAGACATCTACCACCCCACTACCACTATCAGATTAGAGCCATAAAGGAGACTAGACATCTACCACCACTACTACCACTATCAGATTAGAGCCATAAAGTAGACTAGACATCTACCACCCCACTACCACTATCAGATTAGAGCCATAATGGAGACTAGACATCTACCACCCCACTACCACTATCAGATTAGAGCCATAAAGTAGACTAGACATCTACCACCCCACTACCACTATCAGATTAGAGCCATAATGGAGACTAGACATATACCACTATCAGATTAGAGCTATAAAGTAGACGAGACATCTACCACCCCACTACCACTATCAGATTAGAGCCATAAAGTAGACTAGACATCTACCACCACCCCACTACCACTATCAGATTAGAGCCATAAAGGAGACTAGACATCTACCACCCCACTACCACTATCAGATTAGAGCCATAAAGGAGACTAGACATCTACCACCCCACTACCACTATCAGATTAGAGCCATAAAGGAGACTAGACATCTACCACCCCACTACCACTATCAGATTAGAGCCATAAAGTAGACTAGACATCTACCACCCCACTACCACTATCAGATTAGAGCCATAAAGGAGACTAGACATCTACCACCCCACTACCACTATCAGATTAGAGCCATAAAGGAGACTAGACATCTACCACCCCACTACCACTATCAGATTAGAGCCATAAAGTAGACTAGACATCTACCACCCCACTACCACTATCAGATTAGAGCCATAAAAGGAGACTAGACAACACCACTACTACCACTATCAGATTAGAGCCATAAAGGAGACTAGACATCTACCACCCCACTACCACTATCAGATTAGAGCCATAAAGTAGACTAGACATCTACCACCCCACTACCACTATCAGATTAGAGCCATAAAGGAGACTAGACATCTACCACCCACTACCACTATCAGATTAGAGCCATAATGGAGACTAGACATATACCACTATCAGTTAGAGCCATAATGGAGACTAGACATCTACCACCCCACTACCACTATCAGATTAGAGCCATAAAGTAGACTAGACATCTACCACCACTACCACTATCAGATTAGAGCCATAATGGAGACTAGACATCTACCACACCACTACCACTATCAGATTAGAGCCATAAAGGAGACTAGACATCTAACACTAACCACTACCACTATCAGATTAGAGCCATAAAGGAGACTAGACATCTACCACCCCACTACCACTATCAGATTAGAGCCATAATGGAGACTAGACATCTACCACCCCACTACCACTATCAGATTAGAGCCATAAAGGAGACTAGACATCTACCACCACTACTACCACTATCAGATTAGAGCCATAAAGTAGACTAGACATCTACCACCCCACTACCACTATCAGATTAGAGCCATAAAGTAGACTAGACATCTACCACCCCACTACCACTATCAGATTAGAGCCATAATGGAGACTAGACATCTACCACCCCACTACCACTATCAGATTAGAGCCATAAAGTAGACTAGACATCTACCACCCCACTACCACTATCAGATTAGAGCCATAAAGGAGACTAGACATCTACCACCCCACTACCACTATCAGATTAGAGCCATAAAGTAGACTAGACATCTACCACCCCACTACCACTATCAGATTAGAGCCATAAAGGAGACTAGACATCTACCACCCCACTACCACTATCAGATTAGAGCCATAAAGGAGACTAGACATCTACCCACCACTACCACTATCAGATTAGAGCCATAAAGGAGACTAGACATCTACCACCCCACTACCACTATCAGATTAGAGCCATAAAGTAGACTAGACATCTACCACCACTACTACCACTATCAGATTAGAGCCATAAAGTAGACTAGACATCTACCACCCCACTACCACTATCAGATTAGAGCCATAATGGAGACTAGACATCTACCACCCCACTACCACTATCAGATTAGAGCCATAATGGAGACTAGACATATACCACTATCAGTTAGAGCCATAATGGAGACTAGACATCTACCACTATCATATTAGAGCCATAAAGTAGACTAGACATCTACCACCCCACTACCACTATCAGATTAGAGCCATAAAGTAGACTAGACATCTACCACCACTACTACCACTATCAGATTAGAGCCATAATGGAGACTAGACATCTACCACCCCACTACCACTATCAGATTAGAGCCATAAAGTAGACTAGACATCTACCACCCACTACCACTATCAGATTAGAGCCATAATGGAGACTAGACATCTACCACCCCACTACCACTATCAGATTAGAGCCATAAAGGAGACTAGACATCTACCACCACCACTACCACTATCAGATTAGAGCCATAAAGTAGACTAGACATCTACCACCCCACTACCACTATCAGATTAGAGCCATAATGGAGACTAGACATCTACCACCCCACTACCACTATCAGATTAGAGCCATAAAGGAGACTAGACATCTAACACCACCACTACCACTATCAGATTAGAGCCATAAAGGAGACTAGACATCTACCACCCCACTACCACTATCAGATTAGAGCCATAAAGTAGACTAGACATCTACCACCCCACTACCACTATCAGATTAGAGCCATAAAGGAGACTAGACATCTACCACCCCACTACCACTATCAGATTAGAGCCATAAAGTAGACTAGACATCTACCACCCCACTACCACTATCAGATTAGAGCCATAAAGGAGACTAGACATCTACCACCCCACTACCACTATCAGATTAGAGCCATAAAGTAGACTAGACATCTACCACCCCACTACCACTATCAGATTAGAGCCATAAAGGAGACTAGACATCTACCACCCCACTACCACTATCAGATTAGAGCCATAAAGGAGACTAGACATCTACCACCCCACTACCACTATCAGATTAGAGCCATAAAGTAGACTAGACATCTACCACCCCACTACCACTATCAGATTATAGCCATAAAGGAGACTAGACATCTACCACCCCACTACCACTATCAGATTAGAGCCATAATGGAGACTAGACATCTACCACCCCACTACCACTATCAGATTAGAGCCATAAAGTAGACTAGACATCTACCACCCCACTACCACTATCAGATTAGAGCCATAAAGGAGACTAGACATCTACCACCCCACTACCACTATCAGATTAGAGCCATAAAGTAGACTAGACATCTACCACCCCACTACCACTATCAGATTAGAGCCATAAAGTAGACTAGACATCTACCACCCCACTACCACTATCAGATTAGAGCCATAAAGGAGACTAGACATCTACCACCCCACTACCACTATCAGATTAGAGCCATAAAGGAGACTAGACATCTACCACCCCACTACCACTATCAGATTAGAGCCATAAAGTAGACTAGACATCTACCACCACTACTACCACTATCAGATTAGAGCCATAAAGTAGACTAGACATCTACCACCCCACTACCACTATCAGATTAGAGCCATAATGGAGACTAGACATCTACCACCCCACTACCACTATCAGATTAGAGCCATAATGGAGACTAGACATATACCACTATCAGATTAGAGCCATAATGGAGACTAGACATCTACCACTATCAGATTAGAGCCATAAAGTAGACTAGACATCTACCACCCCACTACCACTATCAGATTAGAGCCATAAAGGAGACTAGACATCTACCACCCCACTACCACTATCAGATTAGAGCCATAAAGTAGACTAGACATCTACCACCCCACTACCACTATCAGATTAGAGCCATAAAGGAGACTAGACATCTACCACCCCACTACCACTATCAGATTAGAGCCATAAAGGAGACTAGACATCTACCACCACCACTACCACTATCAGATTAGAGCCATAAAGAGACTAGACATCTACCACCCCACTACCACTATCAGATTAGAGCCATAATGGAGACTAGACATCTACCACCCCACTACCACTATCAGATTAGAGCCATAAAGGAGACTAGACATCTAACACCCCACTACCACTATCAGATTAGAGCCATAAAGTAGACTAGACATCTACCACCCACTACCACTATCAGATTAGAGCCATAAAGTAGACTAGACATCTACCACCCCACTACCACTATCAGATTAGAGCCATAATGGAGACTAGACATCTACCACCCCACTACCACTATCAGATTAGAGCCATAAAGTAGACTAGACATCTACCACCCCACTACCACTATCAGATTAGAGCCATAAATGGAGACTAGACATCTACCACCCCACTACCACTATCAGATTAGAGCCATAAAGTAGACTAGACATCTACCACCCCACTACCACTATCAGATTAGAGCCATAAATGGAGACTAGACATCTACCACCCCACTACCACTATCAGATTAGAGCCATAAAGGAGACTAGACATCTACCACCCCACTACCACTATCAGATTAGAGCCATAAAGTAGACTAGACATCTACCACCCCACTACCACTATCAGATTAGAGCCATAAAGTAGACTAGACATCTACCACCCCACTACCACTATCAGATTAGAGCCATAATGGAGACTAGACATCTACCACCCCACTACCACTATCAGATTAGAGCCATAAAGGAGACTAGACATCTACCACCCCACTACCACTATCAGATTAGAGCCATAAAGGAGACTAGACATCTACCACCCCACTACCACTATCAGATTAGAGCCATAAAGTAGACTAGACATCTACCACCCCACTACCACTATCAGATTAGAGCCATAAAGTAGACTAGACATCTACCACCCCACTACCACTATCAGATTAGAGCCATAAAGGAGACTAGACATCTACCACCACCACTACCACTATCAGATTAGAGCCATAAAGGAGACTAGACATCTACCACCCCACTACCACTATCAGATTAGAGCCATAAAGTAGACTAGACATCTACCACCACTACTACCACTATCAGATTAGAGCCATAAAGTAGACTAGACATCTACCACCCCACTACCACTATCAGATTAGAGCCATAATGGAGACTAGACATCTACCACCCCACTACCACTATCAGATTAGAGCCATAATGGAGACTAGACATATACCACTATCAGATTAGAGCCATAATGGAGACTAGACATCTACCACTATCATATTAGAGCCATAAAGTAGACTAGACATCTACCACCCCACTACCACTATCAGATTAGAGCCATAAAGTAGACTAGACATCTAACACCACTACTACCACTATCAGATTAGAGCCATAATGGAGACTAGACATATACCACTATCAGATTAGAGCCATAAAGTAGACTAGACATCTACCACCCCACTACCACTATCAGATTAGAGCCATAAAGTAGACTAGACTACCACCCCACCACCCCACTACCACTATCAGATTAGAGCCATAATGGAGACTAGACATCTACCACCCACTACCACTATCAGATTAGAGCCATAAAGGAGACTAGACATCTACCACCCCACTACCACTATCAGATTAGAGCCATAAAGGAGACTAGACATCTACCACCCCACTACCACTATCAGATTAGAGCCATAAAGGAGACTAGACATCTACCACCCCACTACCACTATCAGATTAGAGCCATAAAGTAGACTAGACATCTACCACCCCACTACCACTATCAGATTAGAGCCATAATGGAGACTAGACATCTACCACCCCACTACCACTATCAGATTAGAGCCATAAAGGAGACTAGACATCTACCACACCACTACCACTATCAGATTAGAGCCATAAAGGAGACTAGACATCTACCACCCCACTACCACTATCAGATTAGAGCCATAAAGGAGACTAGACATCTACCACCCCACTACCACTATCAGATTAGAGCCATAAAGGAGACTAGACATCTACCACCACCACTACCACTATCAGATTAGAGCCATAAAGTAGACTAGACATCTACCACCCCACTACCACTATCAGATTAGAGCCATAAAGTAGACTAGACATCTACCACCCCACTACCACTATCAGATTAGAGCCATAAGGAGACTAGACATCTACCACCCCACTACCACTATCAGATTAGAGCCATAAAGTAGACTAGACATCTACCACCCCACTACCACTATCAGATTAGAGCCATAATGGAGACTAGACATCTACCACCCCACTACCACTATCAGATTAGAGCCATAAAGTAGACTAGACATCTACCACCCCACTACCACTATCAGATTAGAGCCATAAAGTAGACTAGACATCTACCACCCCACTACCACTATCAGATTAGAGCCATAAAGGAGACTAGACATCTACCACCCCACTACCACTATCAGATTAGAGCCATAAAGGAGACTAGACATCTACCACCCCACTACCACTATCAGATTAGAGCCATAAAGTAGACTAGACATCTACCACACTACTACCACTATCAGATTAGAGCCATAAAGTAGACTAGACATCTACCACCCCACTACCACTATCAGATTAGAGCCATAAAGGAGACTAGACATCTACCACCCCACTACCACTATCAGATTAGAGCCATAATGGAGACTAGACATATACCACTATCAGATTAGAGCCATAATGGAGACTAGAGATCTACCACTATCAGATTAGAGCTATAAAGTAGACTAGACATCTAACACCACTACTACCACTATCAGATTAGAGCCATAATGGAGACTAGACATCTACCACCCCACTACCACTATCAGATTAGAGCCATAAAGTAGACTAGACATCTACCACCCACTACCACTATCAGATTAGAGCCATAAAGGAGACTAGACATCTACCACCCCACTACCACTATCAGATTAGAGCCATAAAGGAGACTAGACATCTACCACCACTACTACCACTATCAGATTAGAGCCATAAAGGAGACTAGACATCTACCACCCCACTACCACTATCAGATTAGAGCCATAATGGAGACTAGACATCTACCACCCCACTACCACTATCAGATTAGAGCCATAAAGGAGACTAGACATCTACCACCCCACTACCACTATCAGATTAGAGCCATAAAGGAGACTAGACATCTACCACCCCACTACCACTATCAGATTAGAGCCATAAAGTAGACTAGACATCTACCACCCCACTACCACTATCAGATTAGAGCCATAAAGGAGACTAGACATCTACCACCCCACTACCACTATCAGATTAGAGCCATAAAGTAGACTAGACATCTACCACCCCACTACCACTATCAGATTAGAGCCATAAAGGAGACTAGACATCTACCACCCCACTACCACTATCAGATTAGAGCCATAAAGTAGACTAGACATCTACCACCCCACTACCACTATCAGATTAGAGCCATAAATGGAGACTAGACATCTACCACCCCACTACCACTATCAGATTAGAGCCATAAAGGAGACTAGACATCTACCACCACCACTACCACTATCAGATTAGAGCCATAAAGTAGACTAGACATCTACCACCCCACTACCACTATCAGATTAGAGCCATAAAGTAGACTAGACATCTACCACCCCACTACCACTATCAGATTAGAGCCATAATGGAGACTAGACATCTACCACCCCACTACCACTATCAGATTAGAGCCATAAAGTAGACTAGACATCTACCACCCCACTACCACTATCAGATTAGAGCCATAAAGGAGACTAGACATCTACCACCCCACTACCACTATCAGATTAGAGCCATAAAGTAGACTAGACATCTACCACCCCACTACCACTATCAGATTAGAGCCATAAAGTAGACTAGACATCTACCACCCCACTACCACTATCAGATTAGAGCCATAAAGGAGACTAGACATCTACCACCCCACTACCACTATCAGATTAGAGCCATAAAGGAGACTAGACATCTACCACCCCACTACCACTATCAGATTAGAGCCATAAAGTAGACTAGACATCTACCACCACTACTACCACTATCAGATTAGAGCCATAAAGTAGACTAGACATCTACCACCCCACTACCACTATCAGATTAGAGCCATAATGGAGACTAGACATCTACCACCCCACTACCACTATCAAATTAGAGCCATAATGGAGACTAGACATATACCACTATCAGTTAGAGCCATAATGGAGACTAGACATCTACCACTATCAGATTAGAGCCATAAAGTAGACTAGACATCTACCACCCCACTACCACTATCAGATTAGAGCCATAAAGTAGACTAGACATCTAACACCACTACTACCACTATCAGATTAGAGCCATAATGGAGACTAGACATATACCACTATCAGATTAGAGCCATAAAGTAGACGAGACATCTACCACCCCACTATCACTATCAGATTAGAGCCATAAAGTAGACTAGACATCTACCACCCCACCCCACCCCACTACCACTATCAGATTAGAGCCATAATGGAGACTAGACATCTACCACCCCACTACCACTATCAGATTATAGCCATAAAGGAGACTAGACATCTTCCACCCCACTACCACTATCAGATTAGAGCCATAAAGGAGACTAGACATCTACCACCCCACTACCACTATCAGATTAGAGCCATAAAGGAGACTAGACATCTACCACCCCACTACCACTATCAGATTAGAGCCATAAAGTAGACTAGACATCTACCACCCACTACCACTATCAGATTAGAGCCATAAAGGAGACTAGACATCTACCACCCCACTACCACTATCAGATTAGAGCCATAAAGGAGACTAGACATCTAACACCACTACTACCACTATCAGATTAGAGCCATAAAGGAGACTAGACATCTACCACCCCACTACCACTATCAGATTAGAGCCATAATGGAGACTAGACATCTACCACCCCACTACCACTATCAGATTAGAGCCATAAAGGAGACTAGACATCTAACACCACCACTACCACTATCAGATTAGAGCCATAAAGGAGACTAGACATCTACCACCACCACTACCACTATCAGATTAGAGCCATAAAGGAGACTAGACATCTACCACCCCACTACCACTATCAGATTAGAGCCATAAAGTAGACTAGACATCTACCACCCCACTACCACTATCAGATTAGAGCCATAAAGGAGACTAGACATCTACCAACCCACTACCACTATCAGATTAGAGCCATAATGGAGACTAGACATATACCACTATCAGATTAGAGCCATAAAGGAGACTAGACATCTACCACCCCACTACCACTATCAGATTAGAGCCATAAAGTAGACTAGACATCTACCACCCACTACCACTATCAGATTAGAGCCATAATGGAGACTAGACATCTACCACCCCACTACCACTATCAGATTAGAGCCATAAAGGAGACTAGACATCTACCACCCCACTACCACTATCAGATTAGAGCCATAAAGGAGACTAGACATCTACCACCACCACTACCACTATCAGATTAGAGCCATAAAGTAGACTAGACATCTACCACCCCACTACCACTATCAGATTAGAGCCATAAAGGAGACTAGACATCTACCACCCCACTACCACTATCAGATTAGAGCCATAAAGTAGACTAGACATCTACCACCCCACTACCACTATCAGATTAGAGCCATAAAGGAGACTAGACATCTACCACCCACTACCACTATCAGATTAGAGCCATAAAGGAGACTAGACATCTACCACCCCACTACCACTATCAGATTAGAGCCATAAAGTAGACTAGACATCTACCACCCACTACCACTATCAGATTAGAGCCATAATGGAGACTAGACATCTACCACCCCACTACCACTATCAGATTAGAGCCATAATGGAGACTAGACATATACCACTATCAGATTAGAGCCATAATGGAGACTAGACATCTACCACTATCATATTAGAGCCATAAAGTAGACTAGACATCTACCACCCCACTACCACTATCAGATTAGAGCCATAAAGTAGACTAGACATCTAACACCACTACTACCACTATCAGATTAGAGCCATAAAGGAGACTAGACATCTACCACCCCACTACCACTATCAGATTAGAGCCATAAAGTAGACTAGACATCTACCACCACCCCACTACCACTATCAGATTAGAGCCATAAAGGAGACTAGACATCTACCACCCCACTACCACTATCAGATTAGAGCCATAAAGGAGACTAGACATCTACCACCCCACTACCACTATCAGATTAGAGCCATAAAGGAGACTAGACATCTACCACCCCACTACCACTATCAGATTAGAGCCATAAAGTAGACTAGACATCTACCACCCCACTACCACTATCAGATTAGAGCCATAAAGGAGACTAGACATCTACCACCCCACTACCACTATCAGATTAGAGCCATAAAGTAGACTAGACATCTACCACCCCACTACCACTATCAGATTAGAGCCATAAAGGAGACTAGACATCTACCAACCCACTACCACTATCAGATTAGAGCCATAATGGAGACTAGACATATACCACTATCAGATTAGAGCCATAATGGAGACTAGACATCTACCACCCCACTACCACTATCAGATTAGAGCCATAAAGTAGACTAGACATCTACCACCCACTACCACTATCAGATTAGAGCCATAATGGAGACTAGACATCTACCACCCCACTACCACTATCAGATTAGAGCCATAAAGGAGACTAGACATCTAACACCACTACTACCACTATCAGATTAGAGCCATAAAGGAGACTAGACATCTACCACCCCACTACCACTATCAGATTAGAGCCATAATGGAGACTAGACATCTACCACCCCACTACCACTATCAGATTAGAGCCATAAAGGAGACTAGACATCTAACACCACCACTACCACTATCAGATTAGAGCCATAAAGGAGACTAGACATCTACCACCCCACTACCACTATCAGATTAGAGCCATAAAGGAGACTAGACATCTACCACCCCACTACCACTATCAGATTAGAGCCATAAAGTAGACTAGACATCTACCACCCCACTACCACTATCAAATTAGAGCCATAAAGGAGACTAGACATCTACCAACCCACTACCACTATCAGATTAGAGCCATAATGGAGACTAGACATATACCACTATCAGTTAGAGCCATAATGGAGACTAGACATCTACCACCCCACTACCACTATCAGATTAGAGCCATAAAGTAGACTAGACATCTACCACCCACTACCACTATCAGATTAGAGCCATAATGGAGACTAGACATCTACCACCCCACTACCACTATCAGATTAGAGCCATAAAGGAGACTAGACATCTACCACCCCACTACCACTATCAGATTAGAGCCATAAAGGAGACTAGACATCTACCACCACCACTACCACTATCAGATTAGAGCCATAAAGTAGACTAGACATCTACCACCCCACTACCACTATCAGATTAGAGCCATAATGGAGACTAGACATCTACCACCCCACTACCACTATCAGATTAGAGCCATGAAGTAGACTAGACATCTACCACCCCACTACCACTATCAGATTAGAGCCATAAAGTAGACTAGACATCTACCACCCACTACCACTATCAGATTAGAGCCATAATGGAGACTAGACATCTACCACCCCACTACCACTATCAGATTAGAGCCATAAAGTAGACTAGACATCTACCACCCACTACCACTATCAGATTAGAGCCATAAAGGAGACTAGACATCTACCACCCCACTACCACTATCAGATTAGAGCCATAATGGAGACTAGACATCTACCACCCCACTACCACTATCAGATTAGAGCCATAAAGGAGACTAGACATCTACCACCACTACTACCACTATCAGATTAGAGCCATAAAGGAGACTAGACATCTACCACCCCACTACCACTATCAGATTAGAGCCATAATGGAGACTAGACATCTACCACCCCACTACCACTATCAGATTAGAGCCATAAAGGAGACTAGACATCTACCACCACCACTACCACTATCAGATTAGAGCCATAAAGTAGACTAGACATCTACCACCCCACTACCACTATCAGATTAGAGCCATAAAGGAGACTAGACATCTACCACCCCACTACCACTATCAGATTAGAGCCATAAAGTAGACTAGACATCTACCACCCCACTACCACTATCAGATTAGAGCCATAAAGTAGACTAGACATCTACCACCCCACTACCACTATCAGATTAGAGCCATAAAGTAGACTAGACATCTACCACCCCACTACCACTATCAGATTAGAGCCATAATGGAGACTAGACATCTACCACCCCACTACCACTATCAGATTAGAGCCATAATGGAGACTAGACATCTCCCACCCCACTACCACTATCAGATTAGAGCCATAAAGTAGACTAGACACTACCACCCCACTACCACTATCAGATTAGAGCTATAAAGTAGACTAGACATCTACCACCCCACTACCACTATCAGATTAGAGCCATAAAGGAGACTAGACATCTACCACCCCACTACCACTATCAGATTAGAG
This sequence comes from Oncorhynchus kisutch, assembly GCF_002021735.2. NCBI lineage: Eukaryota > Metazoa > Chordata > Actinopteri > Salmoniformes > Salmonidae > Oncorhynchus > Oncorhynchus kisutch. Next base: position 76,504 of record NW_022262707.1, on the reverse strand, counting down.
CCATAAAGGAGACTAGACATCTACCACCCCACTACCACTATCAGATTAGAGCCATAAAGTAGACTAGACATCTACCACCCCACTACCACTATCAGATTAGAGCCATAAAGGAGACTAGACATCTACCACCCCACTACCACTATCAGATTAGAGCCATAAAGTAGACTAGACATCTACCACCCCACTACCACTATCAGATTAGAGCCATAAAGTAGACTAGACATCTACCACCCCACTACCACTATCAGATTAGAGCCATAAAGGAGACTAGACATCTAACACCACCACTACCACTATCAGATTAGAGCCATAAAGGAGACTAGACATCTACCACCCCACTACCACTATCAGATTAGAGCCATAAAGTAGACTAGACATCTACCACCCCACTACCACTATCAGATTAGAGCCATAATGGAGACTAGACATCTACCACCCCACTACCACTATCAGATTAGAGCCATAAAGTAGACTAGACATCTACCACCCCACTACCACTATCAGATTAGAGCCATAAAGTAGACTAGACATCTACCACCACTACCACTATCAGATTAGAGCCATAAAGTAGACTAGACATCTACCACCCCACTACCACTATCAGATTAGAGCCATAATGGAGACTAGACATCTACCACCCCACTACCACTATCAGATTAGAGCCATAAAGTAGACTAGACATCTACCACCCCACTACCACTATCAGATTAGAGCCAAATGGAGACTAGACATCTACCACCCCACTACCACTATCAGATTAGAGCCATAAAGTAGACTAGACATCTACCACCCCACTACCACTATCAGATTAGAGCCATAAAGTAGACTAGACATCTACCACCCCACTACCACTATCAGATTAGAGCCATAAAGGAGACTAGACATCTACCACCACCACTACCACTATCAGATTAGAGCCATAAAGGAGACTAGACATCTACCACCCCACTACCACTATCAGATTAGAGCCATAAAGTAGACTAGACATCTACCACCCCACTACCACTATCAGATTAGAGCCATAATGGAGACTAGACATCTACCACCCCACTACCACTATCAGATTAGAGCCATAAAGGAGACTAGACATCTACCACCACTACTACCACTATCAGATTAGAGCCATAAAGGAGACTAGACATCTACCACCCCACTACCACTATCAGATTAGAGCCATAAAGGAGACTAGACATCTACCACCCCACTACCACTATCAGATTAGAGCCATAAAGGAGACTAGACATCTAACACACCACTACCACTATCAGATTAGAGCCATAAAGGAGACTAGACATCTACACCACCACTACCACTATCAGATTAGAGCCATAAAGGAGACTAGACATCTACCACCCCACTACCACTATCAGATTAGAGCCATAAAGTAGACTAGACATCTACCACCCCACTACCACTATCAGATTAGAGCCATAAAGGAGACTAGACATATACCACTATCAGATTAGAGCCATAATGGAGACTAGACATCTACCACCCCACTACCACTATCAGATTAGAGCCATAAAGTAGACTAGACATCTACCACCCACTACCACTATCAGATTAGAGCCATAATGGAGACTAGACATCTACCACCCCACTACCACTATCAGATTAGAGCCATAAAGGAGACTAGACATCTAACACCACTATTACCACTATCAGATTAGAGCCATAAAGGAGACTAGACATCTACCACCCCACTACCACTATCAGATTAGAGCCACAATGGAGACTAGACATCTACCACCCCACTACCACTATCAAATTAGAGCCATAAAGGAGACTAGACATCTACCACCACTACTACCACTATCAGATTAGAGCCATAAAGTAGACTAGACATCTACCACCCCACTACCACTATCAGATTAGAGCCACAATGGAGACTAGACATCTACCACCCCACTACCACTATCAGATTAGAGCCATAAAGTAGACTAGACATCTACCACCCCACTACCACTATCAGATTAGAGCCATAAAGTAGACTAGACATCTACCACCCCACTACCACTATCAGATTAGAGCCATAAAGTAGACTAGACATCTACCACCCCACTACCACTATCAGATTAGAGCCATAAAGGAGACTAGACATCTACCACCCCACTACCACTATCAGATTAGAGCCATAATGGAGACTAGACATCTACCACCCCACTACCACTATCAGATTAGAGCCATAAAGTAGACTAGACATCTACCACCCCACTACCACTATCAGATTAGAGCCATAAAGTAGACTAGACATCTACCACACCACTACCACTATCAGATTAGAGCCATAAAGTAGACTAGACATCTACCACCCCACTACCACTATCAGATTAGAGCCATAAAGGAGACTAGACATCTACCACCCCACTACCACTATCAGATTAGAGCCATAAAGTAGACTAGACATCTACCACCCCACTACCACTATCAGATTAGAGCCATAAAGTAGACTAGACATCTACCACCCCACTACCACTATCAGATTAGAGCCATAAAGTAGACTAGACATCTACCACCACACTACCACTATCAGATTAGAGCCATAATGGAGACTAGACATATACCACTATCAGATTAGAGCCATAATGGAGACTAGACATCTACCACTATCATATTAGAGCCATAAAGTAGACTAGACATCTACCACCCCACTACCACTATCAGATTAGAGCCATAAAGTAGACTAGACATCTAACACCACTACTACCACTATCAGATTAGAGCCATAATGGAGACTAGACATATACCACTATCAGATTAGAGCCATAAAGTAGACTAGACATCTACCACCCCACTACCACTATCAGATTAGAGCCATAAAGTAGACTAGACATCTACCACCCCACCCCACCACTACCACTATCAGATTAGAGCCATAATGGAGACTAGACATCTACCACCCCACTACCACTATCAGATTAGAGCCATAAAGGAGACTAGACATCTAACACCACTACTACCACTATCAGATTAGAGCCATAAAGGAGACTAGACATCTAACACCACTACTACCACTATCAGATTAGAGCCATAAAGGAGACTAGACATCTACCACCCCACTACCACTATCAGATTAGAGCCATAAAGTAGACTAGACATCTACCACCCCACTACCACTATCAGATTAGAGCCATAAAGGAGACTAGACATCTACCAACCCACTACCACTGTCAGATTAGAGCCATAATGGAGACTAGACATATACCACTATCAGTATAGAGCCATAATGGAGACTAGACATCTACCACCCCACTACCACTATCAGATTAGAGCCATAAAGTAGACTAGACATCTACCACCCACCTACCACTATCAGATTAGAGCCATAATGGAGACTAGACATCTACCACCCCACTACCACTATCAGATTAGAGCCATAAAGGAGACTAGACATCTAACCCACTACTACCACTATCAGATTAGAGCCATAAAGGAGACTAGACATCTACCACCCCACTACCACTATCAGATTAGAGCCACAATGGAGACTAGACATCTACCACCCCACTACCACTATCAAATTAGAGCCATAAAGGAGACTAGACATCTAACACCACTACTACCACTATCAGATTAGAGCCATAAAGTAGACTAGACATCTACCACCCCACTACCACTATCAGATTAGAGCCACAATGGAGACTAGACATCTCCCACCCCACTACCACTATCAGATTAGAGCCATAAAGTAGACTAGACATCTACCACCCCACTACCACTATCAGATTAGAGCCATAAAGTAGACTAGACATCTACCACCCCACTACAACTATCAGATTAGAGCCATAAAGTAGACTAGACATCTACCACCCCACTACCACTATCAGATTAGAGCCATAATGGAGACTAGACATCTACCACCCCACTACCACTATCAGATTAGAGCCACAATGGAGACTAGACATCTACCACCCCACTACCACTATCAGATTAGAGCCATAAAGTAGACTAGACATCTACCACCCCACTACCATTATCAGATTAGAGCCAAAATGGAGACTAGACATCTACCACCCCACTACCACTATCAGATTAGAGCCATAAAGTAGACTAGACATCTACCACCCCACTACCACTATCAGATTAGAGCCATAAAGTAGACTAGACATCTACCACCACCACTACCACTATCAGATTAGAGCCATAAAGTAGACTAGACATCTACCACCCCACTACCACTATCAGATTAGAGCCATAATGGAGACTAGACATCTACCACCCCACTACCACTATCAGATTAGAGCCATAAAGTAGACTAGACATCTACCACCCCACTACCACTATCAGATTAGAGCCATAAATGGAGACTAGACATCTACCACCCCACTACCACTATCAGATTAGAGCCATAAAGTAGACTAGACATCTACCACCCCACTACCACTATCAGATTAGAGCCATAAAGTAGACTAGACATCTACCACCCCACTACCACTATCAGATTAGAGCCATAAAGGAGACTAGACATCTAACACCACTACTACCACTATCAGATTAGAGCCATAAAGGAGACTAGACATCTACCACCCCACTACCACTATCAGATTAGAGCCATAAAGTAGACTAGACATCTACCACCCCACTACCACTATCAGATTAGAGCCATAATGGAGACTAGACATCTACCACCCCACTACCACTATCAGATTAGAGCCATAATGGAGACTAGACATATACCACTATCAGTTAGAGCCATAATGGAGACTAGACATCTACCACTATCATATTAGAGCCATAAAGTAGACTAGACATCTACCACCCCACTACCACTATCAGATTAGAGCATAAAGTAGACTAGACATCTAACACCACTACTACCACTATCAGATTAGAGCCATAATGGAGACTAGACATATACCACTATCAGATTAGAGCCATAAAGTAGACGAGACATCTACCACCCCACTACCACTATCAGATTAGAGCCATAAAGTAGACTAGACATCTACCACCCCACCCCCCACTACCACTATCAGATTAGAGCCATAATGGAGACTAGACATCTACCACCCCACTACCACTATCAGATTATAGCCATAAAGGAGACTAGACATCTTCCACCCCACTACCACTATCAGATTAGAGCCATAATGGAGACTAGACATCTACCACCCCACTACCACTATCAGATTAGAGCCATAAAGTAGACTAGACATCTACCACCCCACTACCACTATCAGATTAGAGCCATAAAGGAGACTAGACATCTACCAACCCACTACCACTGTCAGATTAGAGCCATAATGGAGACTAGACATATACCACTATCAGTTAGAGCCATAATGGAGACTAGACATCTACCACCCCACTACCACTATCAGATTAGAGCCATAAAGTAGACTAGACATCTACCACCCACTACCACTATCAGATTAGAGCCATAATGGAGACTAGACATCTACCACCCCACTACCACTATCAGATTAGAGCCATAAAGGAGACTAGACATCTAACACCACTACTACCACTATCAGATTAGAGCCATAAAGGAGACTAGACATCTACCACCCCACTACCACTATCAGATTAGAGCCATAATGGAGACTAGACATCTACCACCCCACTACCACTATCAGATTAGAGCCATAAAGGAGACTAGACATCTACCACCCCACTACCACTATCAGATTAGAGCCATAAAGGAGACTAGACATCTACCACCCCACTACCACTATCAGATTAGAGCCATAAAGTAGACTAGACATCTACCACCCCACTACCACTATCAGATTAGAGCCATAAAGTAGACTAGACATCTACCACCCCACTACCACTATCAGATTAGAGCCATAAAGTAGACTAGACATCTACCACCCCACTACCACTATCAGATTAGAGCCACAATGGAGACTAGACATCTACCACCCCACTACCACTATCAGATTAGAGCCACAATGGAGACTAGACATCTCCCACCCCACTACCACTATCAGATTAGAGCCATAAAGTAGACTAGACACTACCACCCCACTACCACTATCAGATTAGAGCCATAAAGTAGACTAGACATCTACCACCACCACTACCACTATCAGATTAGAGCCATAAAGTAGACTAGACATCTACCACCCCACTACCACTATCAGATTAGAGCCATAATGGAGACTAGACATCTACCACCCCACTACCACTATCAGATTAGAGCCATAAAGTAGACTAGACATCTACCACCCCACTACCACTATCAGATTAGAGCCAAATGGAGACTAGACATCTACCACCCCACTACCACTATCAGATTAGAGCCATAAAGTAGACTAGACATCTACCACCCCACTACCACTATCAGATTAGAGCCATAAAGTAGACTAGACATCTACCACCCCACTACCACTATCAGATTAGAGCCATAAAGGAGACTAGACATCTACCACCCACTACCACTATCAGATTAGAGCCATAAAGGAGACTAGACATCTACCACCCCACTACCACTATCAGATTAGAGCCATAAAGTAGACTAGACATCTACCACCACTACTACCACTATCAGATTAGAGCCATAAAGGAGACTAGACATCTACCACCCCACTACCACTATCAGATTAGAGCCATAAAGTAGACTAGACATCTACCACCCACTACCACTATCAGATTAGAGCCATAATGGAGACTAGACATCTACCACCCCACTACCACTATCAGATTAGAGCCATAAAGGAGACTAGACATCTACCACCCACTACCACTATCAGATTAGAGCCATAAAGGAGACTAGACATCTACCACCCCACTACCACTATCAGATTAGAGCCATAATGGAGACTAGACATCTACCACCCACTACCACTATCAGATTAGAGCCATAAAGGAGACTAGACATCTACCACTACCACTATCAGATTAGAGCCATAAAGGAGACTAGACATCTACCACCCCACTACCACTATCAGATTAGAGCCATAAAGGAGACTAGACATCTACCACCCCACTACCACTATCAGATTAGAGCCATAAAGTAGACTAGACATCTACCACCCACTACCACTATCAGATTAGAGCCATAAAGGAGACTAGACATCTACCACCCACTACCACTATCAGATTAGAGCCATAATGGAGACTAGACATACTACCACTATCAGATTAGAGCCATAATGGAGACTAGACATCTACCACCCCACTACCACTATCAGATTAGAGCCATAAAGTAGACTAGACATCTACCACCCACTACCACTATCAGATTAGAGCCATAATGGAGACTAGACATCTACCACCCCACTACCACTATCAGATTAGAGCCATAAAGGAGACTAGACATCTAACACCACTACTACCACTATCAGATTAGAGCCATAAAGGAGACTAGACATCTACCACCCCACTACCACTATCAGATTAGAGCCATAATGGAGACTAGACATCTACCACCCCACTACCACTATCAGATTAGAGCCATAAAGGAGACTAGACATCTACCACCCCACTACCACTATCAGATTAGAGCCATAAAGTAGACTAGACATCTACCACCCCACTACCACTATCAGATTAGAGCCATAATGGAGACTAGACATCTACCACCCCACTACCACTATCAGATTAGAGCCATAAAGTAGACTAGACATCTACCACCCCACTACCACTATCAGATTAGAGCCATAAAGTAGACTAGACATCTACCACCCCACTACCACTATCAGATTAGAGCCATAAAGTAGACTAGACATCTACCACCCCACTACCACTATCAGATTAGAGCCATAATGGAGACTAGACATCTACCACCCCACTACCACTATCAGATTAGAGCCATAAAGGAGACTAGACATCTACCACCCCACTACCACTATCAGATTAGAGCCATAAAGTAGACTAGACATCTACCACCCCACTACCACTATCAGATTAGAGCCATAAAGTAGACTAGACATCTACCACCCCACTACCACTATCAGATTAGAGCCATAAAGTAGACTAGACATCTACCACCCCACTACCACTATCAGATTAGAGCCATAATGGAGACTAGACATCTACCACCCCACTACCACTATCAGATTAGAGCCATAAAGTAGACTAGACATCTACCACCCCACTACCACTATCAGATTAGAGCCATAAAGTAGACTAGACATCTACCACCCCACTACCACTATCAGATTAGAGCCATAAAGTAGACTAGACATCTACCACCCCACTACCACTATCAGATTAGAGCCATAATGGAGACTAGACATATACCACTATCAGATTAGAGCCATAATGGAGACTAGACATCTACCACTATCATATTAGAGCCATAAAGTAGACTAGACATCTACCACCCCACTACCACTATCAGATTAGAGCCATAAAGTAGACTAGACATCTAACACCACTACTACCACTATCAGATTAGAGCCATAATGGAGACTAGACATATACCACTATCAGATTAGAGCCATAAAGTAGACTAGACATCTACCACCCCACTACCACTATCAGATTAGAGCCATAAAGTAGACTAGACATCTACCACCCCACCACCCCACTACCACTATCAGATTAGAGCCATAATGGAGACTAGACATCTACCACCCCACTACCACTATCAGATTAGAGCCATAAAGGAGACTAGACATCTACCACCCCACTACCACTATCAGATTAGAGCCATAAAGGAGACTAGACATCTACCACCCCACTACCACTATCAGATTAGAGCCATAAAGGAGACTAGACATCTACCACCCCACTACCACTATCAGATTAGAGCCATAAAGTAGACTAGACATCTACCACCCCACTACCACTATCAGATTAGAGCCATAAAGGAGACTAGACATCTACCACCACTACCACTATCAGATTAGAGCCATAATGGAGACTAGACATCTACCACCCCACTACCACTATCAGATTAGAGCCATAAGGAGACTAGACATCTACCACCCCACTACCACTATCAGATTAGAGCCATAAAGGAGACTAGACATCTACCACCCCACTACCACTATCAGATTAGAGCCATAAAGGAGACTAGACATCTACCACCCCACTACCACTATCAGATTAGAGCCATAAAGGAGACTAGACATCTACCACCCCACTACCACTATCAGATTAGAGCCATAAAGGAGACTAGACATCTACCACCCCACTACCACTATCAGATTAGAGCCATAAAGGAGACTAGACATCTACCACCCCACTACCACTATCAGATTAGAGCCATAAAGGAGACTAGACATCTAACACCCCACTACCACTATCAGATTAGAGCCATAAAGTAGACTAGACATCTACCACCCCACTACCACTATCAGATTAGAGCCATAATGGAGACTAGACATCTACCACCCCACTACCACTATCAGATTAGAGCCATAAAGTAGACTAGACATCTACCACCCCACTACCACTATCAGATTAGAGCCATAAAGGAGACTAGACATCTACCACCCCACTACCACTATCAGATTAGAGCCATAAAGGAGACTAGACATCTACCACCCCACTACCACTATCAGATTAGAGCCATAAAGGAGACTAGACATCTACCACCCCACTACCACTATCAGATTAGAGCCATAAAGGAGACTAGACATCTACCACCCCACTACCACTATCAGATTAGAGCCATAAAGTAGACTAGACATCTACCACCCCACTACCACTATCAGATTAGAGCCATAATGGAGACTAGACATCTATACCACTATCAGATTAGAGCCATAAAGAGACTAGACATCTACCACCCCACTACCACTATCAGATTAGAGCCATAAAGTAGACTAGACATCTACCACCACACTACCACTATCAGATTAGAGCCATAAAGAGACTAGACATCTACCACCCCACTACCACTATCAGATTAGAGCCATAAAGGAGACTAGACATCTACCACCCCACTACCACTATCAGATTAGAGCCATAAAGTAGACTAGACATCTACCACCCCACTACCACTATCAGATTAGAGCCATAAAGGAGACTAGACATCTACCACCCCACTACCACTATCAGATTAGAGCCATAAAGGAGACTAGACATCTACCACCCCACTACCACTATCAGATTAGAGCCATAAAGGAGACTAGACATCTACCACCCCACTACCACTATCAGATTAGAGCCATAAAGGAGACTAGACATCTACCACCCCACTACCACTATCAGATTAGAGCCATAAAGTAGACTAGACATCTACCACCCCACTACCACTATCAGATTAGAGCCATAAAGGAGACTAGACATCTACCACCCCACTACCACTATCAGATTAGAGCCATAATGGAGACTAGACATACTACCACTATCAGATTAGAGCCATAATGGAGACTAGACATCTACCACCCACTACCACTATCAGATTAGAGCCATAAAGTAGACTAGACATCTACCACCACTACCACTATCAGATTAGAGCCATAAAGTAGACTAGACATCTACCACCCCACTACCACTATCAGATTAGAGCCATAATGGAGACTAGACATCTACCACCCCACTACCACTATCAGATTAGAGCCATAAAGGAGACTAGACATCTACACCACCACTACCACTATCAGATTAGAGCCATAAAGTAGACTAGACATCTACCACCCCACTACCACTATCAGATTAGAGCCATAATGGAGACTAGACATCTACCACCCCACTACCACTATCAGATTAGAGCCATAAAGGAGACTAGACATCTACCACCCCACTACCACTATCAGATTAGAGCCATAAAGGAGACTAGACATCTACCACCCCACTACCACTATCAGATTAGAGCCATAAAGGAGACTAGACATCTACCACCCCACTACCACTATCAGATTAGAGCCATAAAGTAGACTAGACATCTACCACCCACTACCACTATCAGATTAGAGCCATAATGGAGACTAGACATCTACCACCCACTACCACTATCAGATTAGAGCCATAATGGAGACTAGACATACTACCACTATCAGATTAGAGCCATAATGGAGACTAGACATCTACCACCCCACTACCACTATCAGATTAGAGCCATAAAGTAGACTAGACATCTACCACCCCACTACCACTATCAGATTAGAGCCATAAAGGAGACTAGACATCTACCACCACTACTACCACTATCAGATTAGAGCCATAAAGGAGACTAGACATCTACCACCCCACTACCACTATCAGATTAGAGCCATAAAGGAGACTAGACATCTACCACCCCACTACCACTATCAGATTAGAGCCATAAGGAGACTAGACATCTACCACCCCACTACCACTATCAGATTAGAGCCATAAAGGAGACTAGACATCTACCACCCCACTACCACTATCAGATTAGAGCCATAAAGTAGACTAGACATCTACCACCCCACTACCACTATCAGATTAGAGCCATAATGGAGACTACATCTACCACCCCACTACCACTATCAGATTAGAGCCATAAAGGAGACTAGACATCTACCACCCCACTACCACTATCAGATTAGAGCCATAAAGTAGACTAGACATCTACCACCCCACTACCACTATCAGATTAGAGCCATAAAGTAGACTAGACATCTACCACCCCACTACCACTATCAGATTAGAGCCATAAAGGAGACTAGACATCTACAACCCCACTACCACTATCAGATTAGAGCCATAAAGGAGACTAGACATACTACCACTATCAGATTAGAGCCATAATGGAGACTAGACATCTACCACCCCACTACCACTATCAGATTAGAGCCATAAAGTAGACTAGACATCTACCACCCACTACCACTATCAGATTAGAGCCATAATGGAGACTAGACATCTACCACCCCACTACCACTATCAGATTAGAGCCATAAAGGAGACTAGACATCTACACCACTACTACCACTATCAGATTAGAGCCATAAAGGAGACTAGACATCTACCACCCCACTACCACTATCAGATTAGAGCCATAAAGTAGACTAGACATCTACCACCCCACTACCACTATCAGATTAGAGCCATAAAGTAGACTAGACATCTACCACCCACTACCACTATCAGATTAGAGCCATAAAGGAGACTAGACATCTACCACCACTACTACCACTATCAGATTAGAGCCATAAGGAGACTAGACATCTACCACCCCACTACCACTATCAGATTAGAGCCATAAAGTAGACTAGACATCTACCACCCCACTACCACTATCAGATTAGAGCCATAAAGGAGACTAGACATCTACCACCCCACTACCACTATCAGATTAGAGCCATAATGGAGACTAGACATATACCACTATCAGTTAGAGCCATAATGGAGACTAGACATCTACCACCCCACTACCACTATCAGATTAGAGCCATAAAGTAGACTAGACATCTACCACCCACTACCACTATCAGATTAGAGCCATAATGGAGACTAGACATCTACCACCCCACTACCACTATCAGATTAGAGCCATAAGGAGACTAGACATCTAACACCACTACCACTATCAAATTAGAGCCATAAAGGAGACTAGACATCTACCACCCCACTACCACTATCAGATTAGAGCCACAATGGAGACTAGACATCTACCACCCCACTACCACTATCAAATTAGAGCCATAAAGGAGACTAGACATCTAACACCACTACTACCACTATCAGATTAGAGCCATAAAGTAGACTAGACATCTACCACCCCACTACCACTATCAGATTAGAGCCCAATGGAGACTAGACATCTCCCACCCCACTACCACTATCAGATTAGAGCCATAAAGTAGACTAGACATCTACCACCCCACTACCACTATCAGATTAGAGCCATAAAGTAGACTAGACATCTACCACCCCACTACCACTATCAGATTAGAGCTATAAAGTAGACTAGACATCTACCACCCCACTACCACTATCAGATTAGAGCCATAAAGGAGACTAGACATCTACCACCCCACTACCACTATCAGATTAGAGCCACAATGGAGACTAGACATCTACCACCCCACTACCACTATCAGATTAGAGCCATAAAGTAGACTAGACACTACCACCCCACTACCACTATCAGATTAGAGCTATAAAGTAGACTAGACATCTACCACCACTACTACCACTATCAGATTAGAGCCATAAAGGAGACTAGACATCTACCACCCCACTACCACTATCAGATTAGAGCCATAATGGAGACTAGACATCTACCACCCCACTACCACTATCAGATTAGAGCCATAAAGTAGACTAGACATCTACCACCCCACTACCACTATCAGATTAGAGCCATAATGGAGACTAGACATCTACCACCCCACTACCACTATCAGATTAGAGCCATAAAGTAGACTAGACATCTACCACCCCACTACCACTATCAGATTAGAGCCATAAAGTAGACTAGACATCTACCACCCCACTACCACTATCAGATTAGAGCCATAAAGGAGACTAGACATCTACCACCCCACTACCACTATCAGATTAGAGCCATAAAGGAGACTAGACATCTACCACCCCACTACCACTATCAGATTAGAGCCATAAAGTAGACTAGACATCTAACACCACCACTACCACTATCAGATTAGAGCCATAAAGGAGACTAGACATCTACCACCCCACTACCACTATCAGATTAGAGCCATAAAGTAGACTAGACATCTACCACCTACCACTATCAGATTAGAGCCATAATGGAGACTAGACATCTACCACACCACTACCACTATCAGATTAGAGCCATAAAGGAGACTAGACATCTAACACACTATACCACTATCAGATTAGAGCCATAAAGGAGACTAGACATCTACCACCCCACTACCACTATCAGATTAGAGCCATAATGGAGACTAGACATCTACCACCCCACTACCACTATCAGATTAGAGCCATAAAGGAGACTAGACATCTAACACACCACTACCACTATCAGATTAGAGCCATAAAGGAGACTAGACTACCACCCCACTACCACTATCAGATTAGAGCCATAAGGAGACTAGACATCTACCACCCCACTACCACTATCAGATTAGAGCCATAAAGTAGACTAGACATCTACCACCCCACTACCACTATCAGATTAGAGCCATAAGGAGACTAGACATCTACCACCCCACTACCACTATCAGATTAGAGCCATAATGGAGACTAGACATATACCACTATCAGTTAGAGCCATAATGGAGACTAGACATCTACCACCCCACTACCACTATCAGATTAGAGCCATAAAGTAGACTAGACATCTACCACCCACTACCACTATCAGATTAGAGCCATAATGGAGACTAGACATCTACCACCCCACTACCACTATCAGATTAGAGCCATAAAGGAGACTAGACATCTAACACCACTACTACCACTATCAGATTAGAGCCATAAAGGAGACTAGACATCTACCACCCCACTACCACTATCAGATTAGAGCCATAATGGAGACTAGACATCTACCACCCCACTACCACTATCAGATTAGAGCCATAAAGGAGACTAGACATCTACCACCACACTACCACTATCAGATTAGAGCCATAAAGTAGACTAGACATCTACCACCCCACTACCACTATCAGATTAGAGCCATAATGGAGACTAGACATCTACCACCCCACTACCACTATCAGATTAGAGCCATAAAGTAGACTAGACATCTACCACCCCACTACCACTATCAGATTAGAGCCATAAAGTAGACTAGACATCTACCACCCCACTACCACTATCAGATTAGAGCCATAAAGTAGACTAGACATCTACCACCCCACTACCACTATCAGATTAGAGCCATAATGGAGACTAGACATCTACCACCCCACTACCACTATCAGATTAGAGCCATAATGGAGACTAGACATCTACCACCCCACTACCACTATCAGATTAGAGCCATAAAGTAGACTAGACATCTACCACCCCACTACCACTATCAGATTAGAGCCATAAAGTAGACTAGACATCTACCACCCCACTTCCACTATCAGATTAGAGCCATAAAGTAGACTAGACATCTACCACCCCACTACCACTATCAGATTAGAGCCATAATGGAGACTAGACATCTACCACCCACTACCACTATCAGATTAGAGCCATAAAGTAGACTAGACATCTACCACCCCACTACCACTATCAGATTAGAGCCATAAAGTAGACTAGACATCTACCACCCCACTACCACTATCAGATTAGAGCATAAAGAGACTAGACATCTACCACCACCACTACCACTATCAGATTAGAGCCATAATGGAGACTAGACATATACCACTATCAGATTAGAGCCATAATGGAGACTAGACATCTACCACTATCATATTAGAGCCATAAAGTAGACTAGACATCTACCACCCCACTACCACTATCAGATTAGAGCCATAAAGTAGACTAGACATCTACCACCACTACCACTATCAGATTAGAGCCATAATGGAGACTAGACATATACCACTATCAGATTAGAGCCATAAAGTAGACTAGACATCTACCACCCCACTAGCACTATCAGATTAGAGCCATAAAGTAGACTAGACATCTACCACCCACCCCACCCCACTACCACTATCAGATTAGAGCCATAAATGGAGACTAGACATCTACCACCCCACTACCACTATCAAATTAGAGCCATAAAGGAGACTAGACATCTAACACCACTACTACCACTATCAGATTAGAGCCATAAAGGAGACTAGACCTAACACCCCACTACCACTATCAGATTAGAGCCATATAGGAGACTAGACATCTACCACCCCACTACCACTATCAGATTAGAGCCATAAAGTAGACTAGACATCTACCACCCCACTACCACTATCAAATTAGAGCCATAAAGGAGACTAGACATCTACCACCCCACTACCACTATCAGATTAGAGCCATAATGGAGACTAGACATATACCACTATCAGTATAGAGCCATAATGGAGACTAGACATCTACCACCCCACTACCACTATCAGATTAGAGCCATAAAGTAGACTAGACATCTACCACCCACTACCACTATCAGATTAGAGCCATAAAGGAGACTAGACATCTACCACCCCACTACCACTATCAGATTAGAGCCATAAAGGAGACTAGACATCTACCACCACTACTACCACTATCAGATTAGAGCCATAAAGGAGACTAGACATCTACCACCCCACTACCACTATCAGATTAGAGCCATAATGGAGACTAGACATCTACCACCCCACTACCACTATCAGATTAGAGCCATAAAGGAGACTAGACATCTACCACCACTACTACCACTATCAGATTAGAGCCATAAAGTAGACTAGACATCTACCACCCCACTACCACTATCAGATTAGAGCCATAATGGAGACTAGACATCTACCACCCCACTACCACTATCAGATTAGAGCCATAAAGTAGACTAGACATCTACCACCCCACTACCACTATCAGATTAGAGCCATAAAGTAGACTAGACATCTACCACCCCACTACCACTATCAGATTAGAGCCATAAAGTAGACTAGACATCTACCACCCCACTACCACTATCAGATTAGAGCCATAATAGACTAGACATCTACCACCCACTACCACTATCAGATTAGAGCCATAAAGAGACTAGACATCTACCACCCCACTACCACTATCAGATTAGAGCCATAAAGGAGACTAGACATCTACCACCCCACTACCACTATCAGATTAGAGCCATAAAGTAGACTAGACATCTACCACCCCACTACCACTATCAGATTAGAGCCATAAAGGAGACTAGACATCTACCACCCCACTACCACTATCAGATTAGAGCCATAAAGGAGACTAGACATCTACCACCCCACTACCACTATCAGATTAGAGCCATAAAGGAGACTAGACATCTACCACCCCACTACCACTATCAGATTAGAGCCATAAAGGAGACTAGACATCTACCACCCCACTACCACTATCAGATTAGAGCCATAAAGTAGACTAGACATCTACCACCCCACTACCACTATCAGATTAGAGCCATAAAGTAGACTAGACATCTACCACCCCACTACCACTATCAGATTAGAGCCATAAAGGAGACTAGACATCTAACCCACTACTACCACTATCAGATTAGAGCCATAAAGGAGACTAGACATCTACCACCCCACTACCACTATCAGATTAGAGCCATAAAGTAGACTAGACATCTACCACCCCACTACCACTATCAGATTAGAGCCATAAAGGAGACTAGACATCTACCACCCCACTACCACTATCAGATTAGAGCCATAATGGAGACTAGACATATACCACTATCAGATTAGAGCCATAATGGAGACTAGACATCTACCACTATCAGATTAGAGCCATAAAGTAGACTAGACATCTACCACCCCACTACCACTATCAGATTAGAGCCATAAAGTAGACTAGACATCTACCACCACCCCACTACCACTATCAGATTAGAGCCATAATGGAGACTAGACATCTACCACCCCACTACCACTATCAGATTAGAGCCATAAAGGAGACTAGACATCTACCACCCCACTACCACTATCAGATTAGAGCCATAAAGGAGACTAGACATCTACCACCCCACTACCACTATCAGATTAGAGCCATAAAGGAGACTAGACATCTACCACCCCACTACCACTATCAGATTAGAGCCATAAAGGAGACTAGACATCTACCAACCCACTACCACTATCAGATTAGAGCCATAAAGGAGACTAGACATACTACCACTATCAGATTAGAGCCATAAAGGAGACTAGACATCTACCACCCCACTACCACTATCAGATTAGAGCCATAAAGTAGACTAGACATCTACCACCCCACTACCACTATCAGATTAGAGCCATAAAGGAGACTAGACATCTACCACCCCACTACCACTATCAGATTAGAGCCATAAAGGAGACTAGACATCTACCACCCCACTACCACTATCAGATTAGAGCCATAAGGAGACTAGACATCTACCACCCCACTACCACTATCAGATTAGAGCCATAATGGAGACTAGACATCTACCACCCCACTACCACTATCAGATTATAGCCATAAAGGAGACTAGACATCTACCACCCCACTACCACTATCAGATTAGAGCCATAAAGGAGACTAGACATCTACCACCCCACTACCACTATCAGATTATAGCCATAAAGGAGACTAGACATCTTCCACCCCACTACCACTATCAGATTAGAGCCATAATGGAGACTAGACATCTACCACCCCACTACCACTATCAGATTAGAGCCATAAAGTAGACTAGACATCTACCACCCCACTACCACTATCAGATTAGAGCCATAAAGTAGACTAGACATCTACCACCCCACTACCACTATCAGATTAGAGCCATAAAGTAGACTACACATCTACCACCCCACTACCACTATCAAATTAGAGCCATAAAGGAGACTAGACATCTACCACCCCACTACCACTGTCAGATTAGAGCCATAATGGAGACTAGACATATACCACTATCAGTATAGAGCCATAATGGAGACTAGACATCTACCACCCCACTACCACTATCAGATTAGAGCCATAAAGTAGACTAGACATCTACCACCCACCTACCACTATCAGATTAGAGCCATAATGGAGACTAGACATCTACCACCCACTACCACTATCAGATTAGAGCCATAAAGGAGACTAGACATCTAACACCCACTACTACCACTATCAGATTAGAGCCATATAAAGAGACTAGACATCTACCACCCCACTACCACTATCAGATTAGAGCCATAATGGAGACTAGACATCTACCACCCCACTACCACTATCAGATTAGAGCCATAAAGGAGACTAGACATCTAACACCACTACTACCACTATCAGATTAGAGCCATAAAGGAGACTAGACTACCACCCCACTACCACTATCAGATTAGAGCCATAAGGAGACTAGACATCTACCACCCCACTACCACTATCAGATTAGAGCCATAAAGTAGACTAGACATCTACCACCCCACTACCACTATCAAATTAGAGCCATAAAGGAGACTAGACATCTACCAACCCACTACCACTGTCAGATTAGAGCCATAATGGAGACTAGACATATACCACTATCAGTATAGAGCCATAATGGAGACTAGACATCTACCACCCCACTACCACTATCAGATTAGAGCCATAAAGTAGACTAGACATCTACCACCCACTACCACTATCAGATTAGAGCCATAATGGAGACTAGACATCTACCACCCCACTACCACTATCAGATTAGAGCCATAAAGGAGACTAGACATCTACACCACTACTACCACTATCAGATTAGAGCCATAAAGGAGACTAGACATCTACCACCCCACTACCACTATCAGATTAGAGCCATAAATGGAGACTAGACATCTACCACCCCACTACCACTATCAAATTAGAGCCATAAAGGAGACTAGACATCTAACACCACTACTACCACTATCAGATTAGAGCCATAAAGTAGACTAGACATCTACCACCCCACTACCACTATCAGATTAGAGCCACAATGGAGACTAGACATCTACCACCCCACTACCACTATCAGATTAGAGCCATAAAGTAGACTAGACATCTACCACCCCACTACCACTATCAGATTAGAGCCATAAAGGAGACTAGACATCTACCACCCCACTACCACTATCAGATTAGAGCCATAAAGTAGACTAGACATCTACCACCCCACTACCACTATCAGATTAGAGCCATAATGGAGACTAGACATCTACCACCCCACTACCACTATCAGATTAGAGCCATAATGGAGACTAGACATCTACCACCCACTACCACTATCAGATTAGAGCCATAAAGTAGACTAGACATCTACCACCCCACTACCACTATCAGATTAGAGCTATAAAGTAGACTAGACATCTACCACCACTACTACCATTATCAGATTAGAGCCATAAAGTAGACTAGACATCTACCACCCCACTACCACTATCAGATTAGAGCCATAATGGAGACTAGACATCTACCACCCCACTACCACTATCAGATTAGAGCCATAAAGTAGACTAGACATCTACCACCCCACTACCATTATCAGATTAGAGCCAAAATGGAGACTAGACATCTACCACCCCACTACCACTATCAGATTAGAGCCATAAAGTAGACTAGACATCTACCACCCCACTACCACTATCAGATTAGAGCCATAAAGTAGACTAGACATCTACCACCCCACTACCACTATCAGATTAGAGCCATAAAGGAGACTAGACATCTACCACCCCACTACCACTATCAGATTAGAGCCATAAAGGAGACTAGACATCTACCACCCCACTACCACTATCAGATTAGAGCCATAAAGGAGACTAGACATCTAACACCACCACTACCACTATCAGATTAGAGCCATAAAGGAGACTAGACATCTACCACCCCACTACCACTATCAGATTAGAGCCATAAAGTAGACTAGACATCTACCACCCACTACCACTATCAGATTAGAGCCATAATGGAGACTAGACATCTACCACCCCACTACCACTATCAGATTAGAGCCATAAAGGAGACTAGACATCTACACACCACTACTACCACTATCAGATTAGAGCCATAAAGGAGACTAGACATCTACCACCCCACTACCACTATCAGATTAGAGCCATAATGGAGACTAGACATCTACCACCCCACTACCACTATCAGATTAGAGCCATAAAGGAGACTAGACATCTAACACCACTACTACCACTATCAGATTAGAGCCATAAAGGAGACTAGACCTAACACCACTACTACCACTATCAGATTAGAGCCATATAGGAGACTAGACATCTACCACCCACTACCACTATCAGATTAGAGCCATAAAGTAGACTAGACATCTACCACCCCACTACCACTATCAGATTAGAGCCATAAAGGAGACTAGACATCTACCACCCACTACCACTATCAGATTAGAGCCATAATGGAGACTAGACATATACCACTATCAGTTAGAGCCATAATGGAGACTAGACATCTACCACCCCACTACCACTATCAGATTAGAGCCATAAAGTAGACTAGACATCTACCACCCCCTACCACTATCAGATTAGAGCCATAATGGAGACTAGACATCTACCACCCCACTACCACTATCAGATTAGAGCCATAATGGAGACTAGACATCTACCACCCCACTACCACTATCAGATTAGAGCCATAAAGGAGACTAGACATCTACACCACCACTACCACTATCAGATTAGAGCCATAAAGGAGACTAGACATCTACCACCCCACTACCACTATCAGATTAGAGCCATAATGGAGACTAGACATCTACCACCCCACTACCACTATCAGATTAGAGCCATAAAGTAGACTAGACATCTACCACCCCACTACCACTATCAGATTAGAGCCATAAAGTAGACTAGACATCTACCACCCACTACCACTATCAGATTAGAGCCATAATGGAGACTAGACATCTACCACCCCACTACCACTATCAGATTAGAGCCATAAAGTAGACTAGACATCTACCACCCACTACCACTATCAGATTAGAGCCATAATGGAGACTAGACATCTACCACCCCACTACCACTATCAGATTAGAGCCATAATGGAGACTAGACATATACCACTATCAGATTAGAGCCATAATGGAGACTAGACATCTACCACTATCAGATTAGAGCCATAAAGTAGACTAGACATCTACCACCCACTACCACTATCAGATTAGAGCCATAAAGTAGACTAGACATCTAACACCACTACTACCACTATCAGATTAGAGCCATAAAGGAGACTAGACATCTACCACCCCACTACAACTATCAGATTAGAGCCATAAAGTAGACTAGACATCTACCACACCCACTACCACTATCAGATTAGAGCCATAATGGAGACTAGACATCTACCACCCCACTACCACTATCAGATTAGAGCCATAAAGGAGACTAGACATCTACCACCCCACTACCACTATCAGATTAGAGCCATAAAGGAGACTAGACATCTACCACCCCACTACCACTATCAGATTAGAGCCATAAAGTAGACTAGACATCTACCACCCCACTACCACTATCAGATTAGAGCCATAAAGTAGACTAGACATCTACCACCCCACTACCACTATCAGATTAGAGCCATAAAGTAGACTAGACATCTACCACCCCACTACCACTATCAGATTAGAGCCATAAAGGAGACTAGACATCTACCAACCACTACCACTATCAGATTAGAGCCATAATGGAGACTAGACATATACCACTATCAGTATAGAGCCATAATGGAGACTAGACATCTACCACCCCACTACCACTATCAGATTAGAGCCATAAAGTAGACTAGACATCTACCACCCACCTACCACTATCAGATTAGAGCCATAATGGAGACTAGACATCTACCACCCCACTACCACTATCAGATTAGAGCCATAAAGGAGACTAGACATCTAACACCACTACTACCACTATCAGATTAGAGCCATAAAGGAGACTAGACATCTACCACCCCACTACCACTATCAGATTAGAGCCACAATGGAGACTAGACATCTACCACCCCACTACCACTATCAAATTAGAGCCATAAAGGAGACTAGACATCTAACACCACTACTACCACTATCAGATTAGAGCCATAAAGGAGACTAGACCTAACACCACTACTACCACTATCAGATTAGAGCCATATAGGAGACTAGACATCTACCACCCCACTACCACTATCAGATTAGAGCCATAAAGTAGACTAGACATCTACCACCCCACTACCACTATCAGATTAGAGCCATAAAGGAGACTAGACATCTACCAACCCACTACCACTGTCAGATTAGAGCCATAATGGAGACTAGACATATACCACTATCAGTATAGAGCCATAATGGAGACTAGACATCTACCACCCCACTACCACTATCAGATTAGAGCCATAAAGTAGACTAGACATCTACCACCCACCTACCACTATCAGATTAGAGCCATAATGGAGACTAGACATCTACCACCCCACTACCACTATCAGATTAGAGCCATAAAGGAGACTAGACATCTACACACCACTACCACTATCAGATTAGAGCCATAAAGGAGACTAGACATCTACCACCCCACTACCACTATCAGATTAGAGCCACAATGGAGACTAGACATCTACCACCCCACTACCACTATCAAATTAGAGCCATAAAGGAGACTAGACATCTAACACCACTACTACCACTATCAGATTAGAGCCATAAAGTAGACTAGACATCTACCACCCCACTACCACTATCAGATTAGAGCCACAATGGAGACTAGACATCTCCCACCCCACTACCACTATCAGATTAGAGCCATAAAGTAGACTAGACATCTACCACCCCACTACCACTATCAGATTAGAGCCATAAAGTAGACTAGACATCTACCACCCCACTACCACTATCAGATTAGAGCCATAAAGTAGACTAGACATCTACCACCCCACTACCACTATCAGATTAGAGCCATAATGGAGACTAGACATCTACCACCCCACTACCACTATCAGATTAGAGCCACAATGGAGACTAGACATCTACCACCCCACTACCACTATCAGATTAGAGCCATAAAGTAGACTAGACATCTACCACCCCACTACCACTATCAGATTAGAGCCATAAAGTAGACTAGACATCTACCACCACTACTACCATTATCAGATTAGAGCCATAAAGTAGACTAGACATCTACCACCCCACTACCACTATCAGATTAGAGCCATAATGGAGACTAGACATCTACCACCCCACTACCACTATCAGATTAGAGCCATAAAGTAGACTAGACATCTACCACCCCACTACCATTATCAGATTAGAGCCAAAATGGAGACTAGACATCTACCACCCCACTACCACTATCAGATTAGAGCCATAAAGTAGACTAGACATCTACCACCCCACTACCACTATCAGATTAGAGCCATAAAGTAGACTAGACATCTACCACCCCACTACCATTATCACATTAGAGCCATAAAGGAGACTAGACATCTAACACCACTACTACCACTATCAAATTAGAGCCATAAAGGAGACTAGACATCTACCACCCCACTACAACTATCAGATTAGAGCTATAAAGTAGACTAGACATCTAACACCACTATTACCACTATCAAATTAGAGCCATAAAGGAGACTAGACATCTACCACCCCACTACAACTATCAGATTAGAGCCATAAAGTAGACTAGACATCTACCACCCCCCTACCACTATCAGATTAGAGCCATAATGGAGACTAGACATCTACCACACCACTACCACTATCAGATTAGAGCCATAAAGGAGACTAGACATCTAACACCACTACCACTATCAAATTAGAGCCATAAAGGAGACTAGACATCTACCACCCCACTACCACTATCAGATTAGAGCCATAATGGAGACTAGACATCTACCACCCCACTACCACTATCAAATTAGAGCCATAAAGGAGACTAGACATCTAACACCACTACTACCACTATCAGATTAGAGCCATAAAGGAGACTAGACCTAACACCACTACTACCACTATCAGATTAGAGCCATATAGGAGACTAGACATCTACCACCCCACTACCACTATCAGATTAGAGCCATAAAGTAGACTAGACATCTACCACCCCACTACCACTATCAAATTAGAGCCATAAAGGAGACTAGACATCTACCAACCCACTACCACTGTCAGATTAGAGCCATAATGGAGACTAGACATATACCACTATCAGTATTAGAGCCATAATGGAGACTAGACATCTACCACCCCACTACCACTATCAGATTAGAGCCATAAAGTAGACTAGACATCTACCACCCACTACCACTATCAGATTAGAGCCATAATGGAGACTAGACATCTACCACCCACTACCACTATCAGATTAGAGCCATAAAGGAGACTAGACATCTAACACCACTACTACCACTATCAAATTAGAGCCATAAAGGAGACTAGACATCTACCACCCCACTACCACTATCAGATTAGAGCCATAATGGAGACTAGACATCTACCACCCCACTACCACTATCAAATTAGAGCCATAAAGGAGACTAGACATCTAACACCACTACTACCACTATCAGATTAGAGCCATAAAGTAGACTAGACATCTACCACCCCACTACCACTATCAGATTAGAGCCACAATGGAGACTAGACATCTACCACCCCACTACCACTATCAGATTAGAGCCATAAAGTAGACTAGACATCTACCACCCCACTACCACTATCAGATTAGAGCCATAAAGTAGACTAGACATCTACCACCCCACTACCACTATCAGATTAGAGCCATAAAGTAGACTAGACATCTACCACCCCACTACCACTATCAGATTAGAGCCATAATGGAGACTAGACATCTACCACCCCACTACCACTATCAGATTAGAGCCATAATGGAGACTAGACATCTACCACCCCACTACCACTATCAGATTAGAGCCATAAAGTAGACTAGACATCCCACCCCACTACACTATCAGATTAGAGCCATAAAGTAGACTAGACATCTACCACCCCACTACCACTATCAGATTAGAGCCATAAAGAGACTAGACATCTACACCCCACTACCACTATCAGATTAGAGCCATAAAGGAGACTAGACATCTACCACCCCACTACCACTATCAGATTAGAGCCATAAAGTAGACTAGACATACCACCCCACTACCACTATCAGATTAGAGCCATAAAGTAGACTAGACATCTACCACCCCACTACCACTATCAGATTAGAGCCATAAAGGAGACTAGACATCTAACACCACTACTACCACTATCAGATTAGAGCCATAATGGAGACTAGACATATACCACTATCAGTTTAGAGCCATAATGGAGACTAGAGATCTACCACTATCATATTAGAGCCATAAAGTAGACTAGACATCTACCACCCCTACCACTATCAGATTAGAGCCATAAAGTAGACTAGACATCTAACACCACTACTACCACTATCAGATTAGAGCCATAATGGAGACTAGACATATACCACTATCAGATTAGAGCCATAAAGTAGACGAGACATCTACCACCCCACTACCACTATCAGATTAGAGCCATAAAGTAGACTAGACATCTACCACCCCACCCCACCCCACTACCACTATCAGATTAGAGCCATAATGGAGACTAGACATCTACCACCCCACTACCACTATCAGATTAGAGCCATAAAGGAGACTAGACATCTAACACACCACTACCACTATCAGATTAGAGCCATAAAGGAGACTAGACATCTAACACCCCACTACCACTATCAGATTAGAGCCATATAGGAGACTAGACATCTACCACCCACTACCACTATCAGATTAGAGCCATAAAGTAGACTAGACATCTACCACCCCACTACCACTATCAAATTAGAGCCATAAAGGAGACTAGACATCTACCAACCACTACCACTATCAGATTAGAGCCATAATGGAGACTAGACAATACCACTATCAGTATAGAGCCATAATGGAGACTAGACATCTACCACCCCACTACCACTATCAGATTAGAGCCATAAAGTAGACTAGACATCTACCACCACATACCACTATCAGATTAGAGCCATAAAGGAGACTAGACATCTACCACCCACTACCACTATCAGATTAGAGCCATAAAGGAGACTAGACATCTAACCCCACTACCACTATCAGATTAGAGCCATAAAGGAGACTAGACATCTTCCACCCCACTACCACTATCAGATTAGAGCCATAATGGAGACTAGACATCTACCACCCCACTACCACTATCAGATTAGAGCCATAAAGGAGACTAGACATCTAACACCACTACTACCACTATCAGATTAGAGCCATAAAGTAGACTAGACATCTACCACCCCACTACCACTATCAGATTAGAGCCAAAGGAGACTAGACATCTACCACCCCACTACCACTATCAGATTAGAGCCATAAAGGAGACTAGACATCTACCACCCCACTACCACTATCAGATTAGAGCCATAAAGGAGACTAGACATCTACCACCCCACTACCACTATCAGATTAGAGCCATAAAGTAGACTAGACATCTACCACCCCACTACCACTATCAGATTAGAGCCATAATGGAGACTAGACATCTACCACCCCACTACCACTATCAGATTAGAGCCATAATGGAGACTAGACATATACCACTATCAGTTAGAGCCATAATGGAGACTAGACATCTACCACTATCATATTAGAGCCATAAAGTAGACTAGACATCTACCACCCCACTACCACTATCAGATTAGAGCCATAAAGTAGACTAGACATCTAACACCACTACTACCACTATCAGATTAGAGCCATAATGGAGACTAGACATATACCACTATCAGATTAGAGCCATAAAGTAGACGAGACATCTACCACCCCACTAGCACTATCAGATTAGAGCCATAAAGTAGACTAGACATCTACCACCACCACCCCACTACCACTATCAGATTAGAGCCATAATGGAGACTAGACATCTACCACCCCACTACCACTATCAGATTAGAGCCATAAAGGAGACTAGACATCTACCACCCCACTACCACTATCAGATTAGAGCCATAAAGGAGACTAGACATCTACCACCCCACTACCACTATCAGATTAGAGCCATAAAGTAGACTAGACATCTACCACCCCACTACCACTATCAGATTAGAGCCATAAAGGAGACTAGACATCTACCAACCCACTACCACTGTCAGATTAGAGCCATAATGGAGACTAGACATATACCACTATCAGTATAGAGCCATAATGGAGACTAGACATCTACCACCCCACTACCACTATCAGATTAGAGCCATAAAGTAGACTAGACATCTACCACCCCACTACCACTATCAGATTAGAGCCATAATGGAGACTAGACATCTACCACCCCACTACCACTATCAGATTAGAGCCATAAAGGAGACTAGACATCTAACACCACTACTACCACTATCAAATTAGAGCCATAAAGGAGACTAGACATCTACCACCCCACTACCACTATCAGATTAGAGCCATAATGGAGACTAGACATCTACCACCCCACTACCACTATCAGATTAGAGCCATAAAGGAGACTAGACATCTACCACACCACTACTACCACTATCAGATTAGAGCCATAAAGTAGACTAGACATCTACCACCCCACTACCACTATCAGATTAGAGCCATAATGGAGACTAGACATCTACCACCCCACTACCACTATCAGATTAGAGCCATAAAGTAGACTAGACATCTACCACCCCACTACCACTATCAGATTAGAGCCATAAAGGAGACTAGACATCTACCACCCCACTACCACTATCAGATTAGAGCCATAAAGTAGACTAGACATCTACCACCCACTACCACTATCAGATTAGAGCCATAATGGAGACTAGACATCTACCACCCCACTACCACTATCAGATTAGAGCCATAATGGAGACTAGACATCTACCACCCCACTACCACTATCAGATTAGAGCCATAAAGTAGACTAGACATCTACCACCCCACTACCACTATCAGATTAGAGCCATAAAGGAGACTAGACATCTACCACCCCACTACCACTATCAGATTAGAGCCATAAAGTAGACTAGACATCTACCACCCACTACCACTATCAGATTAGAGCCATAAAGGAGACTAGACATCTACCACCCCACTACCACTATCAGATTAGAGCCATAAAGGAGACTAGACATCTACCACCCCACTACCACTATCAGATTAGAGCCATAAAGGAGACTAGACATCTACCACCCCACTACCACTATCAGATTAGAGCCATAAAGTAGACTAGACATCTACCACCCCACTACCACTATCAGATTAGAGCCATAAAGTAGACTAGACATCTACCACCCCACTACACTATCAGATTAGAGCCATAAAGGAGACTAGACATCTACCACCCCACTACCACTATCAGATTAGAGCCATAAGGAGACTAGACATCTACCACCACACACACAACATCAGATTAGAGCCATAAAGTAGACTAGACATCTACCACCCCACTACCACTATCAGATTAGAGCCATAATGGAGACTAGACATCTACCAACCCACTACCACTATCAATTAGAGCCATAATGGAGACTAGACATAACCACTATCAGTTAGAGCCATAATGGAGACTAGACATCTACCACTATCATATTAGAGCCATAAAGTAGACTAGACATCTACCACCCCACTACCACTATCAGATTAGAGCTATAAAGTAGACTAGACATCTAACACCACTACTACCACTATCAGATTAGAGCCATAATGGAGACTAGACATATACCACTATCAGATTAGAGCCATAAAGTAGACGAGACATCTACCACCCCACTACCACTATCAGATTAGAGCCATAAAGTAGACTAGACACTACCACACCACCCCACCCCACTACCACTATCAGATTAGAGCCATAATGGAGACTAGACATCTACCACCCCACTACCACTATCAGATTATAGCCATAAAGGAGACTAGACATCTACCACCCCACTACCACTATCAGATTAGAGCCATAAGGAGACTAGACATCTACCACCCCACTACCACTATCAGATTAGAGCCATAAAGTAGACTAGACATCTACCACCCCACTACCACTATCAGATTAGAGCCATAAAGGAGACTAGACATCTACCACCCACTACCACTATCAGATTAGAGCCATAATGGAGACTAGAACATATACCACTATCAGTTAGAGCCATAATGGAGACTAGACATCTACCACCCCACTACCACTATCAGATTAGAGCCATAAAGTAGACTAGACATCTACCACACCACTACCACTATCAGATTAGAGCCATAAAGGAGACTAGACATCTACCACCCCACTACCACTATCAAATTAGAGCCATAAAGGAGACTAGACATCTAACACCACTACTACCACTATCAGATTAGAGCCATAAAGGAGACTAGACATCTACCACCCCACTACCACTATCAGATTAGAGCCATAATGGAGACTAGACATCTACCACCCCACTACCACTATCAATTAGAGCCATAAAGGAGACTAGACATCTACCACCACCACTACCACTATCAGATTAGAGCCATAAAGTAGACTAGACATCTACCACCCCACTACCACTATCAGATTAGAGCCATAAAAGGAGACATCTACCAACCCACTACCACTATCAGATTAGAGCCATAATGGAGACTAGACACTATACCACTATCAGATTAGAGCCATAAAGGAGACTAGACATCTACCACCCACTACCACTATCAGATTAGAGCCATAAAGTAGACTAGACATCTACCACCCACTACCACTATCAGATTAGAGCCATAATGGAGACTAGACATCTACCACCCCACTACCACTATCAGATTAGAGCCATAAAGGAGACTAGACATCTACCACCCCACTACCACTATCAGATTAGAGCCATAAAGTAGACTAGACATCTACCACCCCACTACCACTATCAGATTAGAGCCATAAAGGAGACATCTACCACCCCACTACCACTATCAGATTAGAGCCATAATGGAGACTAGACATATACCACTATCAGTTAGAGCCATAAAGGAGACTAGACATCTACCACCCCACTACCACTATCAGATTAGAGCCATAAAGGAGACTAGACATCTAACACCCCACTACCACTATCAGATTAGAGCCATAAAGGAGACTAGACATCTACCACCCCACTACCACTATCAGATTAGAGCCATAAAGTAGACTAGACATCTACCACCCCACTACCACTATCAGATTAGAGCCATAAAGGAGACTAGACATCTAACACACCACTACCACTATCAGATTAGAGCCATAAAGGAGACTAGACATCTACCACCCCACTACAACTATCAGATTAGAGCTATAAAGTAGACTAGACATCTACCACCCCACTACCACTATCAGATTAGAGCCATAATGGAGACTAGACATCTACCACCCCACTACCACTATCAGATTAGAGCCATAATGGAGACTAGACATACTACCACTATCAGATTAGAGCCATAATGGAGACTAGACATCTACCACTATCAGATTAGAGCCATAAAGTAGACTAGACATCTACCACCCCACTACCACTATCAGATTAGAGCCATAAAGTAGACTAGACATCTAACACCACTACTACCACTATCAGATTAGAGCCATAATGGAGACTAGACATTACCACTATCAGATTAGAGCCATAAAGTAGACTAGACATCTACCACCCCACTACCACTATCAGATTAGAGCCATAAAGTAGACTAGACATCTACCACCCACCCACCCCACTACCACTATCAGATTAGAGCCATAATGGAGACTAGACATCTACCACCCCACTACCACTATCAGATTAGAGCCATAAAGGAGACTAGACATCTACCACCCCACTACCACTATCAGATTAGAGCCATAATGGAGACTAGACATCTACCACCCCACTACCACTATCAGATTAGAGCCATAAAGTAGACTAGACATCTACCACCCCACTACCACTATCAGATTAGAGCCATAAAGGAGACTAGACATCTACCAACCCACTACCACTGTCAGATTAGAGCCATAATGGAGACTAGACATATACCACTATCAGTTAGAGCCATAATGGAGACTAGACATCTACCACCCCACTACCACTATCAGATTAGAGCCATAAAGTAGACTAGACATCTACCACCCACTACCACTATCAGATTAGAGCCATAATGGAGACTAGACATCTACCACCCCACTACCACTATCAGATTAGAGCCATAAAGGAGACTAGACATCTACCACCACTACTACCACTATCAGATTAGAGCCATAAAGGAGACTAGACATCTACCACCCCACTACCACTATCAGATTAGAGCCACAATGGAGACTAGACATCTACCACCCCACTACCACTATCAAATTAGAGCCATAAAGGAGACTAGACATCTAACACCACTACTACCACTATCAGATTAGAGCCATAAAGTAGACTAGACATCTACCACCCCACTACCACTATCAGATTAGAGCCATAAAGGAGACATCTACCAACCCACTACCACTGTCAGATTAGAGCCATAATGGAGACTAGACATATACCACTATCAGTATAGAGCCATAAAGGAGACTAGACATCTACCACCCCACTACCACTATCAGATTAGAGCCATAAAGTAGACTAGACATCTACCACCCACCTACCACTATCAGATTAGAGCCATAATGGAGACTAGACATCTACCACCCCACTACCACTATCAAATTAGAGCCATAAAGGAGACTAGACATCTAACACCACTACTACCACTATCAGATTAGAGCCATAAAGTAGACTAGACATCTACCACCCCACTACCACTATCAGATTAGAGCCATAAAGGAGACATCTACCAACCCACTACCACTGTCAGATTAGAGCCATAATGGAGACTAGACATATACCACTATCAGTATAGAGCCATAATGGAGACTAGACATCTACCACCCCACTACCACTATCAGATTAGAGCCATAAAGGAGACTAGACATCTACCACCCCACTACCACTATCAAATTAGAGCCATAAAGGAGACTAGACATCTACCACCCCACTACCACTATCAGATTAGAGCCATAAAGGAGACTAGACATCTACCACCCCACTACCACTATCAGATTAGAGCCATAAAGGAGACTAGACATCTACCACCACCACTACCACTATCAGATTAGAGCCATAAAGGAGACTAGACATCTACCACCCCACTACCACTATCAGATTAGAGCCACAATGGAGACTAGACATCTACCACCCCACTACCACTATCAGATTAGAGCCATAAAGGAGACTAGACATCTACCACCCCACTACCACTATCAGATTAGAGCCATAAAGGAGACTAGACATCTACCACCCCACTACCACTATCAGATTAGAGCCATAAAGTAGACTAGACATCTACCACCCCACTACCACTATCAGATTAGAGCCATAAGGAGACTAGACATCTACCACCCCACTACCACTATCAGATTAGAGCCATAAAGGAGACTAGACATCTACCACCCCACTACCACTATCAGATTAGAGCCATAATGGAGACTAGACATCTACCACCCCACTACCACTATCAGATTAGAGCCATAAAGGAGACTAGACATCTACCACCACTACTACCACTATCAGATTAGAGCCATAAAGTAGACTAGACATCTACCACCCCACTACCACTATCAGATTAGAGCCACAATGGAGACTAGACATCTACCACCCCACTACCACTATCAGATTAGAGCCATAAAGTAGACTAGACATCTACCACCCCACTACCACTATCAGATTAGAGCCATAAAGTAGACTAGACATCTACCACCCCACTACCACTATCAGATTAGAGCCATAAAGGAGACTAGACATCTACCACCCCACTACCACTATCAGATTAGAGCCATAATGGAGACTAGACATATACCACTATCAGATTAGAGCCATAAAGTAGACTAGACATCTACCACCCCACTACCACTATCAGATTAGAGCCATAAAGTAGACTAGACATCTACCACCCCACTACCACTATCAGATTAGAGCCATAAAGGAGACTAGACATCTACCACCCCACTACCACTATCAGATTAGAGCCATAAAGGAGACTAGACATACTACCACTATCAGATTAGAGCCATAAAGTAGACTAGACATCTACCACCCCACTACCACTATCAGATTAGAGCCATAAAGGAGACTAGACATCTACCACCCACTACCACTATCAGATTAGAGCCATAAAGGAGACTAGACATCTACCACCACCACTACCACTATCAGATTAGAGCCATAAAGGAGACTAGACATCTACCACCCCACTACCACTATCAGATTAGAGCCATAAAGGAGACTAGACATCTACCACCCACTACCACTATCAGATTAGAGCCATAAAGGAGACTAGACATCTACCACCCCACTACCACTATATCAGATTAGAGCCATAAAGGAGACTAGACATCTACCACCCCACTACCACTATCAGATTAGAGCCATAAAGTAGACTAGACATCTACCACCCACTACCACTATCAGATTAGAGCCATAATGGAGACTAGACATCTACCACCCCACTACCACTATCAAATTAGAGCCATAATGGAGACTAGACATATACCACTATCAGATTAGAGCCATAATGGAGACTAGACATCTACCACTATCATATTAGAGCCATAAAGTAGACTAGACATCTACCACCCCACTACCACTATCAGATTAGAGCCATAAAGTAGACTAGACATCTAACACCACTACTACCACTATCAGATTAGAGCCATATAATGGAGACTAGACATATACCACTATCAGATTAGAGCCATAAAGTAGACTAGACATCTACCACCCCACTACCACTATCAGATTAGAGCCATAAAGTAGACTAGACATCTACCACCACCACCCCACTACCACTATCAGATTAGAGCCATAATGGAGACTAGACATCTACCACCCCACTACCACTATCAGATTAGAGCCATAAAGGAGACTAGACATCTACCACCCCACTACCACTATCAGATTAGAGCCATAAAGGAGACTAGACATCTACCACCCCACTACCACTATCAGATTAGAGCCATAAAGGAGACTAGACATCTACACCCCACTACCACTATCAGATTAGAGCCATAAGGAGACTAGACATCTACCACCCCACTACCACTATCAGATTAGAGCCATAATGGAGACTAGACATCTACCACCACTATCAGATTAGAGCCATAATGGAGACTAGACATCTACCACCCCACTACCACTATCAGATTAGAGCCATAAAGTAGACTAGACATCTACCACCCACTACCACTATCAGATTAGAGCCATAATGGAGACTAGACATCTACCACCCCACTACCACTATCAGATTAGAGCCATAAAGGAGACTAGACATCTACCACCACTACTACCACTATCAGATTAGAGCCATAAAGGAGACTAGACATCTACCACCCCACTACCACTATCAGATTAGAGCCATAATGGAGACTAGACATCTACCACCCCACTACCACTATCAAATTAGAGCCATAAAGGAGACTAGACATCTAACACCACTACTACCACTATCAGATTAGAGCCATAAAGTAGACTAGACATCTACCACCCCACTACCACTATCAGATTAGAGCCATAAAGGACTAGACATCTACCACCCACTACCACTATCAGATTAGAGCCATAATGGAGACTAGACATATACCACTATCAGTATAGAGCCATAAAGGAGACTAGACATCTACCACCCCACTACCACTATCAGATTAGAGCCATAAAGTAGACTAGACATCTACCACCCACTACCACTATCAGATTAGAGCCATAATGGAGACTAGACATCTACCACCCCACTACCACTATCAGATTAGAGCCATAAAGGAGACTAGACATCTAACACCACCACTACCACTATCAGATTAGAGCCATAAAGTAGACTAGACATCTACCACCCCACTACCACTATCAGATTAGAGCCATAAGGAGACATCTACCACCCCACTACCACTATCAGATTAGAGCCATAATGGAGACTAGACATATACCACTATCAGATTAGAGCCATAAAGGAGACTAGACATCTACCACCCCACTACCACTATCAGATTAGAGCCATAAAGGAGACTAGACATCTACCACCACATACCACTATCAGATTAGAGCCATAAAGGAGACTAGACATCTACCACCCCACTACCACTATCAGATTAGAGCCATAAAGGAGACTAGACATCTACCACCCCACTACCACTATCAGATTAGAGCCATAAAGGAGACTAGACATCTAACACCACTACTACCACTATCAGATTAGAGCCATAAAGGAGACTAGACATCTACCACCCCACTACCACTATCAGATTAGAGCCATAATGGAGACTAGACATCTACCACCCCACTACCACTATCAGATTAGAGCCATAAAGTAGACTAGACATCTACCACCCCACTACCACTATCAGATTAGAGCCATAAAGGAGACTAGACATCTACCACCCCACTACCACTATCAGATTAGAGCCATAAAGGAGACTAGACATCTACCACCCCACTACCACTATCAGATTAGAGCCATAAGGAGACTAGACATCTACCACCCACTACCACTATCAGATTAGAGCCATAAAGGAGACTAGACATCTACCACCCCACTACCACTATCAGATTAGAGCCATAATGGAGACTAGACATCTACCACCCCACTACCACTATCAGATTAGAGCCATAAAGGAGACTAGACATCTACCACCCCACTACCACTATCAGATTAGAGCCATAAAGTAGACTAGACATCTACCACCCCACTACCACTATCAGATTAGAGCCATAAGGAGACTAGACATCTACCACCCCACTACCACTATCAGATTAGAGCCATAAAGTAGACTAGACATCTACCCCCACTACCACTATCAGATTAGAGCCATAAAGGAGACTAGACATCTACCACCCCACTACCACTATCAGATTAGAGCCATAAAGTAGACTAGACATCTACCACCCACTACCACTATCAGATTAGAGCCATAATGGAGACTAGACATATACCACTATCAGATTAGAGCCATAAAGGAGACTAGACATCTACCACCCCACTACCACTATCAGATTAGAGCCATAAAGTAGACTAGACATCTACCACCCCACTACCACTATCAGATTAGAGCCATAAAGGAGACTAGACATCTACCACCCCACTACCACTATCAGATTAGAGCCATAAAGGAGACTAGACATATACCACTATCAGATTAGAGCCATAAAGTAGACTAGACATCTACCACCCCACTACCACTATCAGATTAGAGCCATAAAGTAGACTAGACATCTACCACCCCACTACCACTATCAGATTAGAGCCATAAAGGAGACTAGACATCTACCACCCCACTACCACTATCAGATTAGAGCCATAAAGGAGACTAGACATCTACCACCCCACTACCACTATCAGATTAGAGCCATAAAGTAGACTAGACATCTACCACCCCACTACCACTATCAGATTAGAGCCATAAAGGAGACTAGACATCTAACACCACTACTACCACTATCAAATTAGAGCCATAAAGGAGACTAGACATCTACCACCCCACTACAACTATCAGATTAGAGCCATAAAGTAGACTAGACATCTACCACCCCACTACCACTATCAGATTAGAGCCATAATGGAGACTAGACATCTACCACCCCACTACCACTATCAGATTAGAGCCATAATGGAGACTAGACATATACCACTATCAGATTAGAGCCATAATGGAGACTAGACATCTACCACTATCATATTAGAGCCATAAAGTAGACTAGACATCTACCACCCCACTACCACTATCAGATTAGAGCTATAAAGTAGACTAGACATCTAACACCACTACTACCACTATCAGATTAGAGCCATAATGGAGACTAGACATATACCACTATCAGATTAGAGCCATAAAGTAGACGAGACATCTACCACCCCACTACCACTATCAGATTAGAGCCATAAAGTAGACTAGACATCTACCACCACCCCCCCACTACCACTATCAGATTAGAGCCATAATGGAGACTAGACATCTACCACCCCACTACCACTATCAGATTAGAGCCATAAAGGAGACTAGACATCTACCACCCCACTACCACTATCAGATTAGAGCCATAATGGAGACTAGACATCTACCACCCCACTACCACTATCAGATTAGAGCCATAAAGTAGACTAGACATCTACCACCCCACTACCACTATCAGATTAGAGCCATAAAGGAGACTAGACATCTACCAACCCACTACCACTGTCAGATTAGAGCCATAATGGAGACTAGACATATACCACTATCAGTTAGAGCCATAATGGAGACTAGACATCTACCACCCCACTACCACTATCAGATTAGAGCCATAAAGTAGACTAGACATCTACCACCCACCTACCACTATCAGATTAGAGCCATAATGGAGACTAGACATCTACCACCCCACTACCACTATCAGATTAGAGCCATAAAGGAGACTAGACATCTAACACCACTACTACCACTATCAAATTAGAGCCATAAAGGAGACTAGACATCTACCACCCCACTACCACTATCAGATTAGAGCCACAATGGAGACTAGACATCTACCACCCCACTACCACTATCAAATTAGAGCCATAAAGGAGACTAGACATCTAACACCACTACTACCACTATCAGATTAGAGCCATAAAGTAGACTAGACATCTACCACCCCACTACCACTATCAGATTAGAGCCATAAAGGAGACATCTACCACCCCACTACCACTGTCAGATTAGAGCCATAATGGAGACTAGACATATACCACTATCAGATTAGAGCCATAAAGGAGACTAGACATCTACCACCCCACTACCACTATCAGATTAGAGCCATAAAGTAGACTAGACATCTACCACCCACTACCACTATCAGATTAGAGCCATAATGGAGACTAGACATCTACCACCCCACTACCACTATCAGATTAGAGCCATAAAGGAGACTAGACATCTACACCACCACTACCACTATCAGATTAGAGCCATAAAGTAGACTAGACATCTACCACCCCACTACCACTATCAGATTAGAGCCATAAAGGAGACATCTACCACCCCACTACCACTATCAGATTAGAGCCATAATGGAGACTAGACATATACCACTATCAGATTAGAGCCATAATGGAGACTAGACATCTACCACCCCACTACCACTATCAGATTAGAGCCATAAAGGACTAGACATCTACCACCACACTACCACTATCAGATTAGAGCCATAAAGGAGACTAGACATCTACCACCCCACTACCACTATCAGATTAGAGCCATAAAGGAGACTAGACATCTACCACCCCACTACCACTATCAGATTAGAGCCATAAAGGAGACTAGACATCTAACACACCACTACCACTATCAGATTAGAGCCATAAAGTAGACTAGACATCTACCACCCCACTACCACTATCAGATTAGAGCCATAATGGAGACTAGACATCTACCACCCCACTACCACTATCAGATTAGAGCCATAAAGTAGACTAGACATCTACCACCCCACTACCACTATCAGATTAGAGCCATAAAGTAGACTAGACATCTACCACCCCACTACCACTATCAGATTAGAGCCATAAAGTAGACTAGACATCTACCACCCCACTACCACTATCAGATTAGAGCCATAATGGAGACTAGACATCTACCACCCCACTACCACTATCAGATTAGAGCCATAAAGGAGACTAGACATCTTCCACCCCACTACCACTATCAGATTAGAGCCATAATGGAGACTAGACATCTACCACCCCACTACCACTATCAGATTAGAGCCATAAAGGAGACTAGACATCTACCACCCCACTACCACTATCAGATTAGAGCCATAAAGTAGACTAGACATCTACCACCCCACTACCACTATCAGATTAGAGCCATAAAGGAGACTAGACATCTACCACCCCACTACCACTATCAGATTAGAGCCATAAAGTAGACTAGACATCTACCACCCCACTACCACTATCAGATTAGAGCCATAAAGTAGACTAGACATCTACCACCCCACTACCACTATCAGATTAGAGCCATAAAGGAGACTAGACATCTAACACCACCACTACCACTATCAGATTAGAGCCATAATGGAGACTAGACATATACCACTATCAGATTAGAGCCATAAAGTAGACTAGACATCTACCACCCCACTACCACTATCAGATTAGAGCCATAAAGTAGACTAGACATCTACCACCCCACTACCACTATCAGATTAGAGCCATAAAGGAGACTAGACATCTAACACCATACTACCACTATCAGATTAGAGCCATAAAGGAGACTAGACATATACCACTATCAGATTAGAGCCATAAAGTAGACTAGACATCTACCACCCCACTACCACTATCAGATTAGAGCCATAAAGTAGACTAGACATCTACCACCCCACTACCACTATCAGATTAGAGCCATAAAGGAGACTAGACATCTACCACCCACTACCACTATCAGA
This sequence comes from Oncorhynchus kisutch, assembly GCF_002021735.2. Taxonomy (NCBI): domain Eukaryota; kingdom Metazoa; phylum Chordata; class Actinopteri; order Salmoniformes; family Salmonidae; genus Oncorhynchus; species Oncorhynchus kisutch. The sequence goes on along the minus strand of NW_022262707.1, from coordinate 36,614 downwards.
TTAGAGCCATAAAGGAGACTAGACATCTACCACCCCACTACCACTATCAGATTAGAGCCATAAAGGAGACTAGACATCTACCACCACCACTACCACTATCAGATTAGAGCCATAAAGTAGACTAGACATCTACCACCCCACTACCACTATCAGATTAGAGCCATAAAGGAGACATCTACCAACCCACTACCACTGTCAGATTAGAGCCATAATGGAGACTAGACATATACCACTATCAGATTAGAGCCATAATGGAGACTAGACATCTACCACCCCACTACCACTATCAGATTAGAGCCATAAAGTAGACTAGACATCTACCCACCACTACCACTATCAGATTAGAGCCATAATGGAGACTAGACATCTACCACCCCACTACCACTATCAGATTAGAGCCATAAAGGAGACTAGACATCTAACACCACTATTACCACTATCAAATTAGAGCCATAAAGGAGACTAGACATCTACCACCCCACTACCACTATCAGATTAGAGCCACAATGGAGACTAGACATCTACCACCCCACTACCACTATCAAATTAGAGCCATAAAGGAGACTAGACATCTAACACCACTACTACCACTATCAGATTAGAGCCATAAAGTAGACTAGACATCTACCACCCCACTACCACTATCAGATTAGAGCCATAAAGGAGACATCTACCAACCCACTACCACTGTCAGATTAGAGCCATAATGGAGACTAGACATATACCACTATCAGTATAGAGCCATAATGGAGACTAGACATCTACCACCCCACTACCACTATCAGATTAGAGCCATAAAGTAGACTAGACATCTACCACCCACCTACCACTATCAGATTAGAGCCATAATGGAGACTAGACATCTACCACCCCACTACCACTATCAGATTAGAGCCATAAAGGAGACTAGACATCTACCACCACCACTACCACTATCAGATTAGAGCCATAAAGTAGACTAGACATCTACCACCCCACTACCACTATCAGATTAGAGCCATAAAGGAGACATCTACCACCCCACTACCACTATCAGATTAGAGCCACAATGGAGACTAGACATCTCCCACCCCACTACCACTATCAGATTAGAGCCATAAAGTAGACTAGACATCTACCACCCCACTACCACTATCAGATTAGAGCCATAAAGTAGACTAGACATCTACCACCCCACTACCACTATCAGATTAGAGCTATAAAGTAGACTAGACATCTACCACCCCACTACCACTATCAGATTAGAGCCACAATGGAGACTAGACATCTACCACCCCACTACCACTATCAGATTAGAGCCATAAAGGAGACTAGACATCTACCACCCCACTACCACTATCAGATTAGAGCCATAATGGAGACTAGACATCTACCACCCACTACCACTATCAGATTAGAGCCATAAAGGAGACTAGACATCTACCACACCACTACCACTATCAGATTAGAGCCATAAAGTAGACTAGACATCTACCACCCCACTACCACTATCAGATTAGAGCCATAATGGAGACTAGACATCTACCACCCCACTACCACTATCAGATTAGAGCCATAAAGTAGACTAGACATCTACCACCCCACTACCACTATCAGATTAGAGCCATAAAGGAGACTAGACATCTACCACCCCACTACCACTATCAGATTAGAGCCATAAAGTAGACTAGACATCTAACACCCACTACCACTATCAGATTAGAGCCATAATGGAGACTAGACATATACCACTATCAGATTAGAGCCATAAAGGAGACTAGACATCTACCACCCCACTACCACTATCAGATTAGAGCCATAAAGTAGACTAGACATCTACCACCCCACTACCACTATCAGATTAGAGCCATAAAGGAGACTAGACATCTAACACCACCACTACCACTATCAGATTAGAGCCATAAAGGAGACTAGACATATACCACTATCAGATTAGAGCCATAAAGTAGACTAGACATCTACCACCCCACTACCACTATCAGATTAGAGCCATAAAGTAGACTAGACATCTACCACCCCACTACCACTATCAGATTAGAGCCATAAAGGAGACTAGACATCTACCACCACTACCACTATCAGATTAGAGCCATAAAGGAGACTAGACATCTACCACCCCACTACCACTATCAGATTAGAGCCATAAAGGAGACTAGACATCTACCACCACCACTACCACTATCAGATTAGAGCCATAAAGTAGACTAGACATCTACCACCCCACTACCACTATCAGATTAGAGCCATAAAGGAGACATCTACCAACCCACTACCACTGTCAGATTAGAGCCATAATGGAGACTAGACATATACCACTATCAGTATAGAGCCATAATGGAGACTAGACATCTACCACCCCACTACCACTATCAGATTAGAGCCATAAAGTAGACTAGACATCTACCACCCCACTACCACTATCAGATTAGAGCCATAATGGAGACTAGACATCTACCACCCCACTACCACTATCAGATTAGAGCCATAAAGGAGACTAGACATCTAACACACTACTACCACTATCAGATTAGAGCCATAAAGGAGACTAGACATCTACCACCCCACTACCACTATCAGATTAGAGCCACAATGGAGACTAGACATCTACCACCCCACTACCACTATCAAATTAGAGCCATAAAGGAGACTAGACATCTAACACCACTACTACCACTATCAGATTAGAGCCATAAAGTAGACTAGACATCTACCACCCCACTACCACTATCAGATTAGAGCCATAAAGGAGACATCTACCAACCCACTACCACTGTCAGATTAGAGCCATAATGGAGACTAGACATATACCACTATCAGTATAGAGCCATAATGGAGACTAGACATCTACCACCCCACTACCACTATCAGATTAGAGCCATAAAGTAGACTAGACATCTACCACCCCACTACCACTATCAGATTAGAGCCATAATGGAGACTAGACATCTACCACCCCACTACCACTATCAGATTAGAGCCATAAAGGAGACTAGACATCTACCACCCCACTACCACTATCAGATTAGAGCCATAAAGTAGACTAGACATCTACCACCCCACTACCACTATCAGATTAGAGCCATAAAGGAGACATCTACCAACCCACTACCACTATCAGATTAGAGCCATAAAGGAGACTAGACACATACCACTATCAGATTAGAGCCATAAAGGAGACTAGACATCTACCACCCCACTACCACTATCAGATTAGAGCCATAATGGAGACTAGACATCTACCACCCCACTACCACTATCAGATTAGAGCCATAAAGGAGACTAGACATCTACCACCCACTACCACTATCAGATTAGAGCCATAAAGTAGACTAGACATCTACCACCCCACTACCACTATCAGATTAGAGCCATAAAGGAGACTAGACATCTACCACCCCACTACCACTATCAGATTAGAGCCATAAAGGAGACTAGACATCTACCACCCCACTACCACTATCAGATTAGAGCCATAAAGGAGACTAGACATCTACCACCCCACTACCACTATCAGATTAGAGCCATAAAGTAGACTAGACATCTACCACCCCACTACCACTATCAGATTAGAGCCATAATGGAGACTAGACATCTACCACCCCACTACCACTATCAGATTAGAGCCATAAAGGAGACTAGACATCTACCACCCCACTACCACTATCAGATTAGAGCCATAAAGGAGACTAGACATCTACCACCCCACTACCACTATCAGATTAGAGCCATAAAGGAGACTAGACATCTAACACCCCACTACCACTATCAGATTAGAGCCATAAAGTAGACTAGACATCTACCACCCCACTACCACTATCAGATTAGAGCCATAATGGAGACTAGACATCTACCACCCCACTACCACTATCAGATTAGAGCCATAAAGTAGACTAGACATCTACCACCCCACTACCACTATCAGATTAGAGCCATAAAGGAGACTAGACATCTACCACCCCACTACCACTATCAGATTAGAGCCATAAAGGAGACTAGACATCTACACCACTACTACCACTATCAGATTAGAGCCATAAAGTAGACTAGACATCTACCACCCCACTACCACTATCAGATTAGAGCCATAAAGGAGACATCTACCACCCCACTACCACTATCAGATTAGAGCCATAATGGAGACTAGACATATACCACTATCAGTATTAGAGCCATAAAGGAGACTAGACATCTACCACCCACTACCACTATCAGATTAGAGCCATAAAGGAGACTAGACATCTACCACCCCACTACCACTATCAGATTAGAGCCATAAAGGAGACTAGACATCTACCACCCACTACCACTATCAGATTAGAGCCATAAAGTAGACTAGACATCTACCACCCCACTACCACTATCAGATTAGAGCCATAATGGAGACTAGACATCTACCACCCCACTACCACTATCAGATTAGAGCCATAAAGTAGACTAGACATCTACCACCCCACTACCACTATCAGATTAGAGCCATAAAGTAGACTAGACATCTACCACCCCACTACCACTATCAGATTAGAGCCATAAAGTAGACTAGACATCTACCACCCCACTACCACTATCAGATTAGAGCCATAAAGGAGACTAGACATCTACCACCCCACTACCACTATCAGATTAGAGCCATAAAGGAGACTAGACATCTACCACCCCACTACCACTATCAGATTAGAGCCATAATGGAGACTAGACATCTACCACCCCACTACCACTATCAGATTAGAGCCATAAAGGAGACTAGACATCTACCACCCACTACCACTATCAGATTAGAGCCATAAAGTAGACTAGACATCTACCACCCCACTACCACTATCAGATTAGAGCCATAATGGAGACTAGACATCTACCACCCCACTACCACTATCAGATTAGAGCCATAAAGTAGACTAGACATCTACCACCCCACTACCACTATCAGATTAGAGCCATAAAGTAGACTAGACATCTACCACCCCACTACCACTATCAGATTAGAGCCATAAAGGAGACTAGACATCTAACACCATACTACCACTATCAGATTAGAGCCATAATGGAGACTAGACATATACCACTATCAGATTAGAGCCATAAAGTAGACTAGACATCTACCACCCCACTACCACTATCAGATTAGAGCCATAAAGTAGACTAGACATCTACCACCCCACTACCACTATCAGATTAGAGCCATAAAGGAGACTAGACATCTAACACCACCACTACCACTATCAGATTAGAGCCATAAAGGAGACTAGACATATACCACTATCAGATTAGAGCCATAAAGTAGACTAGACATCTACCACCCCACTACCACTATCAGATTAGAGCCATAAAGTAGACTAGACATCTACCACCCCACTACCACTATCAGATTAGAGCCATAAAGGAGACTAGACATCTACCACCCCACTACCACTATCAGATTAGAGCCATAAAGGAGACTAGACATCTACCACCCCACTACCACTATCAGATTAGAGCCATAAAGGAGACTAGACATCTACCACCACACTACCACTATCAGATTAGAGCCATAAAGTAGACTAGACATCTACCACCCCACTACCACTATCAGATTAGAGCCATAAAGGAGACATCTACCACCCCACTACCACTATCAGATTAGAGCCATAATGGAGACTAGACATATACCACTATCAGATTAGAGCCATAATGGAGACTAGACATCTACCACCCCACTACCACTATCAGATTAGAGCCATAAAGGAGACTAGACATCTAACACCACTACTACCACTATCAGATTAGAGCCATAAAGGAGACTAGACATCTACCACCCCACTACCACTATCAGATTAGAGCCATAATGGAGACTAGACATCTACCACCCCACTACCACTATCAGATTAGAGCCATAAAGGAGACTAGACATCTACCACCACCACTACCACTATCAGATTAGAGCCATAAAGTAGACTAGACATCTACCACCCCACTACCACTATCAGATTAGAGCCATAATGGAGACTAGACATCTACCACCCCACTACCACTATCAGATTAGAGCCATAAAGTAGACTAGACATCTACCACCCCACTACCACTATCAGATTAGAGCCATAAAGTAGACTAGACATCTACCACCCCACTACCACTATCAGATTAGAGCCATAAAGTAGACTAGACATCTACCACCCCACTACCACTATCAGATTAGAGCCATAATGGAGACTAGACATCTACCACCCCACTACCACTATCAGATTAGAGCCATAATGGAGACTAGACATCTACCACCCCACTACCACTATCAGATTAGAGCCATAAAGTAGACTAGACATCTACCACCCCACTACCACTATCAGATTAGAGCCAAAATGGAGACTAGACATCTACCACCCCACTACCACTATCAGATTAGAGCCATAAAGTAGACTAGACATCTACCACCCCACTACCACTATCAGATTAGAGCCATAAAGGAGACTAGACATCTACCACCCCACTACCACTATCAGATTAGAGCCATAAAGGAGACTAGACATCTACCACCCCACTACCACTATCAGATTAGAGCCATAAAGGAGACTAGACATCTACCACCACTACCACTATCAGATTAGAGCCATAAAGTAGACTAGACATCTACCACCCCACTACCACTATCAGATTAGAGCCATAATGGAGACTAGACATCTACCACCCCACTACCACTATCAGATTAGAGCCATAAAGTAGACTAGACATCTACCACCCCACTACCACTATCAGATTAGAGCCATAAAGGAGACTAGACATCTACCACCCCACTACCACTATCAGATTAGAGCCATAAAGGAGACTAGACATCTACCACCCCACTACCACTATCAGATTATAGCCATAAAGGAGACTAGACATCTTCCACCCCACTACCACTATCAGATTAGAGCCATAATGGAGACTAGACATCTACCACCCCACTACCACTATCAGATTAGAGCCATAAAGTAGACTAGACATCTACCACCCCACTACCACTATCAGATTAGAGCCATAAAGTAGACTAGACATCTACCACCACCACTACCACTATCAGATTAGAGCCATAAAGTAGACTAGACATCTACCACCCCACTACCACTATCAGATTAGAGCCATAATGGAGACTAGACATCTACCACCCCACTACCACTATCAGATTAGAGCCATAAAGTAGACTAGACATCTACCACCCCACTACCACTATCAGATTAGAGCCATAAAGTAGACTAGACATCTACCACCCCACTACCACTATCAGATTAGAGCTATAAAGGAGACTAGACATCTACCACCCCACTACCACTATCAGATTAGAGCCATAATGGAGACTAGACATATACCACTATCAGATTAGAGCCATAATGGAGACTAGACATCTACCACTATCAGATTAGAGCCATAAAGTAGACTAGACATCTACCACCCCACTACCACTATCAGATTAGAGCCATAAAGTAGACTAGACATCTACCACCCCACTACCACTATCAGATTAGAGCCATAATGGAGACTAGACATCTCCCACCCCACTACCACTATCAGATTAGAGCCATAAAGTAGACTAGACATCTACCACCCCACTACCACTATCAGATTAGAGCCATAAAGTAGACTAGACATCTACCACCCCACTACCACTATCAGATTAGAGCCATAAAGTAGACTAGACATCTACCACCCCACTACCACTATCAGATTAGAGCCATAAAGGAGACTAGACATCTACCACCCCACTACCACTATCAGATTAGAGCCATAATGGAGACTAGACATCTACCACCCCACTACCACTATCAGATTAGAGCCATAAAGTAGACTAGACACTACCACCCCACTACCACTATCAGATTAGAGCCATAAAGTAGACTAGACATCTACCACCACCACTACCACTATCAGATTAGAGCCATAAAGTAGACTAGACATCTACCACCCCACTACCACTATCAGATTAGAGCCACAATGGAGACTAGACATCTACCACCCCACTACCACTATCAGATTAGAGCCATAAAGTAGACTAGACATCTACCACCCCACTACCACTATCAGATTAGAGCCATAAAGTAGACTAGACATCTACCACCCCACTACAACTATCAGATTAGAGCTATAAAGTAGACTAGACATCTACCACCCCACTACCACTATCAGATTAGAGCCATAATGGAGACTAGACATATACCACTATCAGATTAGAGCCATAATGGAGACTAGACATCTACCACTATCATATTAGAGCCATAAAGTAGACTAGACATCTACCACCCCACTACCACTATCAGATTAGAGCCATAAAGTAGACTAGACATCTAACACCACTACTACCACTATCAGATTAGAGCCATAATGGAGACTAGACATATACCACTATCAGATTAGAGCCATAAAGTAGACTAGACATCTACCACCCCACTACCACTATCAGATTAGAGCCATAAAGTAGACTAGACATCTACCACCACCCCACCCCACTACCACTATCAGATTAGAGCCATAATGGAGACTAGACATCTACCACCCCACTACCACTATCAAATTAGAGCCATAAAGGAGACTAGACATCTAACACCACTACTACCACTATCAGATTAGAGCCATATAGGAGACATCTACCACCCCACTACCACTATCAGATTAGAGCCATAAAGTAGACTAGACATCTACCACCCCACTACCACTATCAGATTAGAGCCATAAAGGAGACTAGACATCTACCAACCCACTACCACTGTCAGATTAGAGCCATAATGGAGACTAGACATATACCACTATCAGTATAGAGCCATAATGGAGACTAGACATCTACCACCCCACTACCACTATCAGATTAGAGCCATAAAGTAGACTAGACATCTACCACCCCACTACCACTATCAGATTAGAGCCATAATGGAGACTAGACATCTACCACCCCACTACCACTATCAAATTAGAGCCATAAAGGAGACTAGACATCTAACACCACTACTACCACTATCAGATTAGAGCCATAAAGTAGACTAGACATCTACCACCCCACTACCACTATCAGATTAGAGCCACAATGGAGACTAGACATCTCCCACCCCACTACCACTATCAGATTAGAGCCATGAAGTAGACTAGACATCTACCACCCCACTACCACTATCAGATTAGAGCCATAAAGTAGACTAGACATCTACCACCCCACTACCACTATCAGATTAGAGCCATAAAGTAGACTAGACATCTACCACCCCACTACCACTATCAGATTAGAGCCATAATGGAGACTAGACATCTACCACCCCACTACCACTATCAGATTAGAGCCATAAAGGAGACTAGACATCTACCACCCCACTACCACTATCAGATTAGAGCCATAAAGTAGACTAGACATCTACCACCCCACTACCACTATCAGATTAGAGCCATAATGGAGACTAGACATCTACCACCCCACTACCACTATCAGATTAGAGCCATAAAGTAGACTAGACATCTACCACCCCACTACCACTATCAGATTAGAGCCATAAAGTAGACTAGACATCTACCACCACTACTACCACTATCAGATTAGAGCCATAAAGTAGACTAGACATCTACCACCCCACTACCACTATCAGATTAGAGCCATAATGGAGACTAGACATCTACCACCCCACTACCACTATCAGATTAGAGCCATAAAGTAGACTAGACATCTACCACCCCACTACCACTATCAGATTAGAGCCATAAATGGAGACTAGACATCTACCACCCCACTACCACTATCAGATTAGAGCCATAAAGTAGACTAGACATCTACCACCCCACTACCACTATCAGATTAGAGCCATAAAGTAGACTAGACATCTACCACCCCACTACCACTATCAGATTAGAGCCATAAAGGAGACTAGACATCTACCACCACTACTACCACTATCAGATTAGAGCCATAAAGGAGACTAGACATCTACCACCCCACTACAACTATCAGATTAGAGCTATAAAGTAGACTAGACATCTACCACCCCACTACCACTATCAGATTAGAGCCATAATGGAGACTAGACATCTACCACCCCACTACCACTATCAGATTAGAGCCATAATGGAGACTAGACATATACCACTATCAGATTAGAGCCATAATGGAGACTAGACATCTACCACTATCATATTAGAGCCATAAAGTAGACTAGACATCTACCACCCCGCTACCACTATCAGATTAGAGCTATAAAGTAGACTAGACATCTAACACCACTACTACCACTATCAGATTAGAGCCATAATGGAGACTAGACATATACCACTATCAGATTAGAGCCATAAAGTAGACGAGACATCTACCACCCCACTACCACTATCAGATTAGAGCCATAAAGTAGACTAGACATCTACCACCCCACCCCACCCACTACCACTATCAGATTAGAGCCATAATGGAGACTAGACATCTACCACCCCACTACCACTATCAGATTATAGCCATAAAGGAGACTAGACATCTTCCACCCCACTACCACTATCAGATTAGAGCCATAATGGAGACTAGACATATACCACTATCAGTATAGAGCCATAATGGAGACTAGACATCTACCACCCCACTACCACTATCAGATTAGAGCCATAAAGTAGACTAGACATCTACCACCCACTACCACTATCAGATTAGAGCCATAATGGAGACTAGACATCTACCACCCCACTACCACTATCAGATTAGAGCCATAAAGGAGACTAGACATCTAACACCACACTACCACTATCAGATTAGAGCCATAAAGGAGACTAGACATCTACCACCCCACTACCACTATCAGATTAGAGCCATAATGGAGACTAGACATCTACCACCCCACTACCACTATCAGATTAGAGCCATAAAGGAGACTAGACATCTAGCACCACTACTACCACTATCAGATTAGAGCCATAAAGTAGACTAGACATCTACCACCCCACTACCACTATCAGATTAGAGCCATAAAGGAGACTAGACATCTACCAACCCACTACCACTATCAGATTAGAGCCATAAAGGAGACTAGACATACTACCACTATCAGATTAGAGCCATAAAGGAGACTAGACATCTACCACCCCACTACCACTATCAGATTAGAGCCATAAAGTAGACTAGACATCTACCACCCACTACCACTATCAGATTAGAGCCATAAAGGAGACTAGACATCTACCACCCCACTACCACTATCAGATTAGAGCCATAAAGTAGACTAGACATCTACCACCCCACTACCACTATCAGATTAGAGCCATAATGGAGACTAGACATCTACCACCCCACTACCACTATCAGATTAGAGCCATAATGGAGACTAGACATATACCACTATCAGATTAGAGCCATAATGGAGACTAGACATCTACCACTATCATATTAGAGCCATAAAGTAGACTAGACATCTACCACCCCACTACCACTATCAGATTAGAGCCATAAAGTAGACTAGACATCTAACACCACTACTACCACTATCAGATTAGAGCCATAATGGAGACTAGACATATACCACTATCAGATTAGAGCCATAAAGTAGACTAGACATCTACCACCCCACTACCACTATCAGATTAGAGCCATAAAGTAGACTAGACATCTACCACCCCCCACCCCACTACCACTATCAGATTAGAGCCATAATGGAGACTAGACATCTACCACCCCACTACCACTATCAGATTAGAGCCATAAAGGAGACTAGACATCTACCACCCCACTACCACTATCAGATTAGAGCCATAATGGAGACTAGACATATACCACTATCAGTTAGAGCCATAAAGGAGACTAGACATCTACCACCCCACTACCACTATCAGATTAGAGCCATAAAGTAGACTAGACATCTACCACCCACTACCACTATCAGATTAGAGCCATAATGGAGACTAGACATCTACCACCCCACTACCACTATCAGATTAGAGCCATAAAGGAGACTAGACATCTACCACCCCACTACCACTATCAGATTAGAGCCATAAAGGAGACTAGACATCTACCACCCCACTACCACTATCAGATTAGAGCCATAATGGAGACTAGACATCTACCACCCCACTACCACTATCAGATTAGAGCCATAAAGGAGACTAGACATCTACCACCCACTACCACTATCAGATTAGAGCCATAAAGTAGACTAGACATCTACCACCCCACTACCACTATCAGATTAGAGCCATAAAGGAGACTAGACATCTACCACCCCACTACCACTATCAGATTAGAGCCATAATGGAGACTAGACATACTACCACTATCAGATTAGAGCCATAAAGGAGACTAGACATCTACCACCCCACTACCACTATCAGATTAGAGCCATAAAGTAGACTAGACATCTACCACCCACTACCACTATCAGATTAGAGCCATAAAGGAGACTAGACATCTACCACCCCACTACCACTATCAGATTAGAGCCATAAAGTAGACTAGACATCTACCACCCCACTACCACTATCAGATTAGAGCCATAATGGAGACTAGACATCTACCACCCCACTACCACTATCAGATTAGAGCCATAATGGAGACTAGACATATACCACTATCAGATTAGAGCCATAATGGAGACTAGACATCTACCACTATCATATTAGAGCCATAAAGTAGACTAGACATCTACCACCCCACTACCACTATCAGATTAGAGCCATAAAGTAGACTAGACATCTAACACCACTACTACCACTATCAGATTAGAGCCATAATGGAGACTAGACATATACCACTATCAGATTAGAGCCATAAAGAGACTAGACATCTACCACCCCACTACCACTATCAGATTAGAGCCATAAAGTAGACTAGACATCTACCACCACCCCACTACCACTATCAGATTAGAGCCATAAGGAGACTAGACATCTACCACCCCACTACCACTATCAGATTATAGCCATAAAGGAGACTAGACATCTTCCACCCCACTACCACTATCAGATTAGAGCCATAATGGAGACTAGACATATACCACTATCAGTATAGAGCCATAATGGAGACTAGACATCTACCACCCCACTACCACTATCAGATTAGAGCCATAAAGTAGACTAGACATCTACCACCCACTACCACTATCAGATTAGAGCCATAATGGAGACTAGACATCTACCACCCCACTACCACTATCAGATTAGAGCCATAAAGGAGACTAGACATCTAACACCACTACTACCACTATCAGATTAGAGCCATAAAGGAGACTAGACATCTACCACCCCACTACCACTATCAGATTAGAGCCATAAAGGAGACTAGACATCTACCACCCCACTACCACTATCAGATTAGAGCCATAAAGGAGACTAGACATCTACCACCACACTACCACTATCAGATTAGAGCCATAAAGTAGACTAGACATCTACCACCCCACTACCACTATCAGATTAGAGCCATAAAGGAGACTAGACATCTACCACCCACTACCACTATCAGATTAGAGCCATAATGGAGACTAGACATATACCACTATCAGATTAGAGCCATAAAGGAGACTAGACATCTACCACCCCACTACCACTATCAGATTAGAGCCATAAAGTAGACTAGACATCTACCACCCACTACCACTATCAGATTAGAGCCATAAAGGAGACTAGACATCTACCACCCCACTACCACTATCAGATTAGAGCCATAAAGTAGACTAGACATCTACCACCCCACTACCACTATCAGATTAGAGCCATAAAGGAGACTAGACATCTACCACCCCACTACCACTATCAGATTAGAGCCATAATGGAGACTAGACATATACCACTATCAGATTAGAGCCATAATGGAGACTAGACATCTACCACTATCATATTAGAGCCATAAAGTAGACTAGACATCTACCACCCCACTACCACTATCAGATTAGAGCCATAAAGTAGACTAGACATCTAACACACTACTACCACTATCAGATTAGAGCCATAATGGAGACTAGACATATACCACTATCAGATTAGAGCCATAAAGTAGACTAGACATCTACCACCCCACTACCACTATCAGATTAGAGCCATAAAGTAGACTAGACATCTACCACCCACCACCCCACTACCACTATCAGATTAGAGCCATAATGGAGACTAGACATCTACCACCCCACTACCACTATCAGATTAGAGCCATAAAGGAGACTAGACATCTACCACCCCACTACCACTATCAGATTAGAGCCATAATGGAGACTAGACATATACCACTATCATTAGAGCCATAATGGAGACTAGACATCTACCACCCCACTACCACTATCAGATTAGAGCCATAAAGTAGACTAGACATCTACCACCCACTACCACTATCAGATTAGAGCCATAATGGAGACTAGACATCTACCACCCCACTACCACTATCAGATTAGAGCCATAAAGGAGACTAGACATCTACCACCCCACTACCACTATCAGATTAGAGCCATAAAGGAGACTAGACATCTACCACCCCACTACCACTATCAGATTAGAGCCATAAAGTAGACTAGACATCTACCACCCCACTACCACTATCAGATTAGAGCCATAAAGGAGACTAGACATCTACCACCCACTACCACTATCAGATTAGAGCCATAATGGAGACTAGACATATACCACTATCAGATTAGAGCCATAATGGAGACTAGACATCTACCACCCCACTACCACTATCAGATTAGAGCCATAAAGTAGACTAGACATCTACCACCCACTACCACTATCAGATTAGAGCCATAATGGAGACTAGACATCTACCACCCCACTACCACTATCAGATTAGAGCCATAAAGGAGACTAGACATCTACCACCACTACTACCACTATCAGATTAGAGCCATAAAGTAGACTAGACATCTACCACCCCACTACCACTATCAGATTAGAGCCATAATGGAGACTAGACATCTACCACCCCACTACCACTATCAGATTAGAGCCATAAAGGAGACTAGACATCTACACCCCACTACCACTATCAGATTAGAGCCATAAAGGAGACTAGACATCTACCACCCCACTACCACTATCAGATTAGAGCCATAAAGGAGACTAGACATCTACCACCCCACTACCACTATCAGATTAGAGCCATAAAGTAGACTAGACATCTACCACCCCACTACCACTATCAGATTAGAGCCATAAAGGAGACTAGACATCTACCACCCCACTACCACTATCAGATTAGAGCCATAAAGTAGACTAGACATCTACCACCCCACTACCACTATCAGATTAGAGCCATAAAGTAGACTAGACATCTACCACCCCACTACCACTATCAGATTAGAGCCATAATGGAGACTAGACACTACCACTATCAGATTAGAGCCATAATGGAGACTAGACATCTACCACCCCACTACCACTATCAGATTAGAGCCATAAAGGAGACTAGACTATACCACTATCAGATTAGAGCCATAATGGAGACTAGACATCTACCACTATCAGATTAGAGCCATAAAGTAGACTAGACATCTACCACCCCACTACCACTATCAGATTAGAGCCATAAAGTAGACTAGACATCTACCACCACACTACCACTATCAGATTAGAGCCATAAAGGAGACTAGACATCTACCACCCCACTACCACTATCAGATTAGAGCCATAAAGGAGACTAGACATCTACCACCCCACTACCACTATCAGATTAGAGCCATAAAGGAGACTAGACATCTACCACCCCACTACCACTATCAGATTAGAGCCATAAAGTAGACTAGACATCTACCACCCCACTACCACTATCAGATTAGAGCCATAAAGGAGACTAGACATCTACCACCCCACTACCACTATCAGATTAGAGCCATAAAGGAGACTAGACATCTACCACCCCACTACCACTATCAGATTAGAGCCATAAAGTAGACTAGACATCTACCACCCCACTACCACTATCAGATTAGAGCCATAAAGGAGACTAGACATCTACCACACCACTACCACTATCAGATTAGAGCCATAAAGGAGACTAGACATCTACCACCCCACTACCACTATCAGATTAGAGCCATAAAGGAGACTAGACATCTACCACCCCACTACCACTATCAGATTAGAGCCATAAAGTAGACTAGACATCTACCACCCCACTACCACTATCAGATTAGAGCCATAAAGGAGACTAGACATCTACCACCCCACTACCACTATCAGATTAGAGCCATAAAGAGACTAGACATCTACCACCCCACTACCACTATCAGATTAGAGCCATAAAGGAGACTAGACATCTACCACCCCACTACCACTATCAGATTAGAGCCATAAAGGAGACTAGACATCTACCACCCCACTACCACTATCAGATTAGAGCCATAAAGGAGACTAGACATCTAACACCACTACCACTATCAGATTAGAGCCATAAGGAGACTAGACATCTACCACCCCACTACCACTATCAGATTAGAGCCATAATGGAGACTAGACATCTACCACCCCACTACCACTATCAGATTAGAGCCATAAAGGAGACTAGACATCTACCACCCCACTACCACTATCAGATTAGAGCCATAAAGGAGACTAGACATCTACCACCCCACTACCACTATCAGATTAGAGCCATAAAGGAGACTAGACATCTACCACCCCACTACCACTATCAGATTAGAGCCATAAAGTAGACTAGACATCTACCACCCCACTACCACTATCAGATTAGAGCCATAAAGGAGACTAGACATCTACCACCCCACTACCACTATCAGATTAGAGCCATAATGGAGACTAGACATACTACCACTATCAGATTAGAGCCATAAAGGAGACTAGACATCTACCACCCCACTACCACTATCAGATTAGAGCCATAAAGTAGACTAGACATCTACCACCCACTACCACTATCAGATTAGAGCCATAAAGGAGACTAGACATCTACCACCCCACTACCACTATCAGATTAGAGCCATAAAGGAGACTAGACATCTAACACCACTACCACTATCAGATTAGAGCCATAAAGGAGACTAGACATCTACCACCCCACTACCACTATCAGATTAGAGCCATAATGGAGACTAGACATCTACCACCCCACTACCACTATCAGATTAGAGCCATAAAGGAGACTAGACATCTAACACCACCACTACCACTATCAGATTAGAGCCATAAAGTAGACTAGACATCTACCACCCCACTACCACTATCAGATTAGAGCCATAATGGAGACTAGACATCTACCACCCCACTACCACTATCAGATTAGAGCCATAAAGTAGACTAGACATCTACCACCCCACTACCACTATCAGATTAGAGCCATAAAGGAGACTAGACATCTACCACCCACTACCACTATCAGATTAGAGCCATAAAGGAGACTAGACATCTACCACCCCACTACCACTATCAGATTAGAGCCATAAATGGAGACTAGACATCTACCACCCCACTACCACTATCAGATTAGAGCCATAAAGGAGACTAGACATCTACCACCCCACTACCACTATCAGATTAGAGCCATAAAGTAGACTAGACATCTACCACCCCACTACCACTATCAGATTAGAGCCATAAAGGAGACTAGACATCTACCACCCCACTACCACTATCAGATTAGAGCCATAAAGGAGACTAGACATCTAACACCACTACTACCACTATCAGATTAGAGCCATAAAGGAGACTAGACATCTACCACCCCACTACCACTATCAGATTAGAGCCATAAAGGAGACTAGACATCTACCACCCCACTACCACTATCAGATTAGAGCCATAAAGGAGACTAGACATCTACCACCCCACTACCACTATCAGATTAGAGCCATAAAGGAGACTAGACATCTACCACCCCACTACCACTATCAGATTAGAGCCATAAAGGAGACTAGACATCTACCACCCCACTACCACTATCAGATTAGAGCCATAAAGTAGACTAGACATCTACCACCCCACTACCACTATCAGATTAGAGCCATAAAGGAGACTAGACATCTACCAACCCACTACCACTATCAGATTAGAGCCATAATGGAGACTAGACATACTACCACTATCAGATTAGAGCCATAATGGAGACTAGACATCTACCACCCCACTACCACTATCAGATTAGAGCCATAAAGTAGACTAGACATCTACCACCCACTACCACTATCAGATTAGAGCCATAATGGAGACTAGACATCTACCACCCCACTACCACTATCAGATTAGAGCCATAAAGGAGACTAGACATCTACCACACCACTACCACTATCAGATTAGAGCCATAAAGGAGACTAGACATCTACCACCCCACTACCACTATCAGATTAGAGCCATAAAGGAGACTAGACATCTACCACCCCACTACCACTATCAGATTAGAGCCATAAAGGAGACTAGACATCTACCACCCCACTACCACTATCAGATTAGAGCCATAAAGTAGACTAGACATCTACCACCCCACTACCACTATCAGATTAGAGCCATAATGGAGACTAGACATCTACCACCCCACTACCACTATCAGATTAGAGCCATAAAGGAGACTAGACATCTACCACCCCACTACCACTATCAGATTAGAGCCATAAAGTAGACTAGACATCTACCACCCCACTACCACTATCAGATTAGAGCCATAAAGGAGACTAGACATCTACCACCCCACTACCACTATCAGATTAGAGCCATAATGGAGACTAGACATCTACCACCCCACTACCACTATCAGATTAGAGCCATAATGGAGACTAGACATATACCACTATCAGATTAGAGCCATAATGGAGACTAGACATCTACCACTATCAGATTAGAGCCATAAAGTAGACTAGACATCTACCACCCCACTACCACTATCAGATTAGAGCCATAAAGTAGACTAGACATCTAACACCACTACTACCACTATCAGATTAGAGCCATAAAGGAGACTAGACATACTACCACTATCAGATTAGAGCCATAAAGGAGACTAGACATCTACCACCCCACTACCACTATCAGATTAGAGCCATAATGGAGACTAGACATCTACCACTATCAGATTAGAGCCATAATGGAGACTAGACATCTACCACTATCATATTAGAGCCATAAAGGAGACTAGACATCTACCACCCCACTACCACTATCAGATTAGAGCCATAAAGTAGACTAGACATCTACCACCCCACTACCACTATCAGATTAGAGCCATAAAGGAGACTAGACATCTACCACCACCACTACCACTATCAGATTAGAGCCATAAAGGAGACTAGACATCTACCACCCCACTACCACTATCAGATTAGAGCCATAAGGAGACTAGACATCTACCACCCCACTACCACTATCAGATTAGAGCCATAAAGTAGACTAGACATCTACCACCCCACTACCACTATCAGATTAGAGCCATAATGGAGACTAGACATCTACCACCCCACTACCACTATCAGATTAGAGCCATAAAGTAGACTAGACATCTACCACCCCACTACCACTATCAGATTAGAGCCATAAAGTAGACTAGACATCTACCACCCCACTACCACTATCAGATTAGAGCCATAAAGGAGACTAGACATCTACCACACCACTACCACTATCAGATTAGAGCCATAAAGTAGACTAGACATCTACCACCCCACTACCACTATCAGATTAGAGCCATAAAGGAGACTAGACATCTACCACCCCACTACCACTATCAGATTAGAGCCATAAAGGAGACTAGACATCTACCACCCCACTACCACTATCAGATTAGAGCCATAAATGGAGACTAGACATCTACCACCCCACTACCACTATCAGATTAGAGCCATAAAGGAGACTAGACATCTACCACCCCACTACCACTATCAGATTAGAGCCATAAAGTAGACTAGACATCTACCACCCCACTACCACTATCAGATTAGAGCCATAAAGGAGACTAGACATCTACCACCCCACTACCACTATCAGATTAGAGCCATAAAGGAGACTAGACATCTACCACCCCACTACCACTATCAGATTAGAGCCATAAAGGAGACTAGACATCTACCACCCCACTACCACTATCAGATTAGAGCCATAATGGAGACTAGACATCTACCAACCCCACTACCACTATCAAATTAGAGCCATAAAGGAGACTAGACATCTACCACCCCACTACCACTATCAGATTAGAGCCATAATGGAGACTAGACATCTACCACCCCACTACCACTATCAGATTAGAGCCATAAAGGAGACTAGACATCTACACCACTACTACCACTATCAGATTAGAGCCATAAAGTAGACTAGACATCTACCACCCCACTACCACTATCAGATTAGAGCCATAAAGGAGACTAGACATCTACCACCCCACTACCACTATCAGATTAGAGCCATAATGGAGACTAGACATATACCACTATCAGATTAGAGCCATAAAGGAGACTAGACATCTACCACCCCACTACCACTATCAGATTAGAGCCATAAAGTAGACTAGACATCTACCACCCACTACCACTATCAGATTAGAGCCATAATGGAGACTAGACATCTACCACCCCACTACCACTATCAGATTAGAGCCATAAAGGAGACTAGACATCTACCACCACACTACCACTATCAGATTAGAGCCATAAAGGAGACTAGACATCTACCACCCCACTACCACTATCAGATTAGAGCCATAATGGAGACTAGACATCTACCACCCCACTACCACTATCAGATTAGAGCCATAAAGGAGACTAGACATCTACACCACCACTACCACTATCAGATTAGAGCCATAAAGTAGACTAGACATCTACCACCCCACTACCACTATCAGATTAGAGCCATAAAGGAGACTAGACATCTACCACCCACTACCACTATCAGATTAGAGCCATAAAGGAGACTAGACATCTACCACCCCACTACCACTATCAGATTAGAGCCATAAAGGAGACTAGACATCTACCACCCACTACCACTATCAGATTAGAGCCATAAAGTAGACTAGACATCTACCACCCCACTACCACTATCAGATTAGAGCCATAATGGAGACTAGACATCTACCACCCCACTACCACTATCAGATTAGAGCCATAATGGAGACTAGACATATACCACTATCAGATTAGAGCCATAATGGAGACTAGACATCTACCACTATCATATTAGAGCCATAAAGTAGACTAGACATCTACCACCCCACTACCACTATCAGATTAGAGCCATAAAGTAGACTAGACATCTACCACCACTACTACCACTATCAGATTAGAGCCATAAAGGAGACTAGACATCTACCACACTACCACTATCAGATTAGAGCCATAAAGGAGACTAGACATCTACCACCCCACTACCACTATCAGATTAGAGCCATAATGGAGACTAGACATACTACCACTATCAGATTAGAGCCATAATGGAGACTAGACATCTACCACCCCACTACCACTATCAGATTAGAGCCATAAAGTAGACTAGACATCTACCACCCCACTACCACTATCAGATTAGAGCCATAAAGTAGACTAGACATCTACCACCACCACTACCACTATCAGATTAGAGCCATAAAGGAGACTAGACATCTACCACCACTACCACTATCAGATTAGAGCCATAAAGGAGACTAGACATCTACCACCCCACTACCACTATCAGATTAGAGCCATAAAGTAGACTAGACATCTACCACCCCACTACCACTATCAGATTAGAGCCATAATGGAGACTAGACATCTACCACCCCACTACCACTATCAGATTAGAGCCATAAAGTAGACTAGACATCTACCACCCCACTACCACTATCAGATTAGAGCCATAAAGGAGACTAGACATCTACCACCCCACTACCACTATCAGATTAGAGCCATAAAGGAGACTAGACATCTACCACCCCACTACCACTATCAGATTAGAGCCATAAAGTAGACTAGACATCTACCACCCCACTACCACTATCAGATTAGAGCCATAATGGAGACTAGACATCTACCACCCCACTACCACTATCAGATTAGAGCCATAAAGTAGACTAGACATCTACCACCCCACTACCACTATCAGATTAGAGCCAAAGGAGACTAGACATCTACCACCCCACTACCACTATCAGATTAGAGCCATAAAGGAGACTAGACATCTACCACCCCACTACCACTATCAGATTAGAGCCATAAAGTAGACTAGACATCTACCACCCCACTACCACTATCAGATTAGAGCCATAAAGGAGACTAGACATCTACCACCCCACTACCACTATCAGATTAGAGCCATAAAGGAGACTAGACATCTACCACCACACTACCACTATCAGATTAGAGCCATAAAGGAGACTAGACATCTACCACCCCACTACCACTATCAGATTAGAGCCATAAAGGAGACTAGACATCTACCACCCCACTACCACTATCAGATTAGAGCCATAAAGGAGACTAGACATCTACCACCCCACTACCACTATCAGATTAGAGCCATAATGGAGACTAGACATCTACCACCCCACTACCACTATCAGATTAGAGCCATAAAGGAGACTAGACATCTACCACCACTACTACCACTATCAGATTAGAGCCATAAAGTAGACTAGACATCTACCACCCCACTACCACTATCAGATTAGAGCCATAAAGGAGACTAGACATCTACCAACCCACTACCACTATCAGATTAGAGCCATAATGGAGACTAGACTATACCACTATCAGATTAGAGCCATAAAGGAGACTAGACATCTACCACCCCACTACCACTATCAGATTAGAGCCATAAAGTAGACTAGACATCTACCACCACTACCACTATCAGATTAGAGCCATAATGGAGACTAGACATCTACCACCCCACTACCACTATCAGATTAGAGCCATAAAGGAGACTAGACATCTAACACCACTACCACTATCAGATTAGAGCCATAAAGGAGACTAGACATCTACCACCCCACTACCACTATCAGATTAGAGCCATAAAGGAGACTAGACATCTACCACCCCACTACCACTATCAGATTAGAGCCATAAAGGAGACTAGACATCTAACACCATACTACCACTATCAGATTAGAGCCATAAAGTAGACTAGACATCTACCACCCCACTACCACTATCAGATTAGAGCCATAATGGAGACTAGACATCTACCACCCCACTACCACTATCAGATTATAGCCATAAAGGAGACTAGACATCTTCCACCCCACTACCACTATCAGATTAGAGCCATAAAGTAGACTAGACATCTACCACCCCACTACCACTATCAGATTAGAGCCATAAAGTAGACTAGACATCTACCACCCCACTACCACTATCAGATTAGAGCCATAAGGAGACTAGACATCTACCACCCCACTACCACTATCAGATTAGAGCCATAATGGAGACTAGACATCTACCACCCCACTACCACTATCAGATTAGAGCCATAAAGTAGACTAGACATCTACCACCCCACTACCACTATCAGATTAGAGCCATAAATGGAGACTAGACATCTACCACCCCACTACCACTATCAGATTAGAGCCATAAAGTAGACTAGACATCTACCACCCACTACCACTATCAGATTAGAGCCATAAAGTAGACTAGACATCTACCACCCCACTACCACTATCAGATTAGAGCCATAAAGGAGACTAGACATCTACCACCCCACTACCACTATCAGATTAGAGCCATAAAGGAGACTAGACATCTACCACCCCACTACCACTATCAGATTAGAGCCATAAAGTAGACTAGACATCTACCACCCCACTACCACTATCAGATTAGAGCCATAAAGTAGACTAGACATCTACCACCCCACTACCACTATCAGATTAGAGCCATAAAGGAGACTAGACATCTACCACCCCACTACCACTATCAGATTAGAGCCATAAAGGAGACTAGACATCTAACACCACTACTACCACTATCAGATTAGAGCCATAAAGGAGACTAGACATCTACCACCCCACTACCACTATCAGATTAGAGCCATAATGGAGACTAGACATCTACAACCCACTACCACTATCAAATTAGAGCCATAATGGAGACTAGACATATACCACTATCAGATTAGAGCCATAATGGAGACTAGACATCTACCACTATCATATTAGAGCCATAAAGTAGACTAGACATCTACCACCCCACTACCACTATCAGATTAGAGCTATAAAGTAGACTAGACATCTAACACCACTACTACCACTATCAGATTAGAGCCATAAAGGAGACTAGACATCTACCACCCCACTACCACTATCAGATTAGAGCCATAAAGGAGACTAGACATCTACCACCCCACTACCACTATCAGATTAGAGCCATAAAGTAGACTAGACATCTACCACCCCACTACCACTATCAGATTAGAGCCATAATGGAGACTAGACATCTACCACCCCACTACCACTATCAGATTAGAGCCATAAAGGAGACTAGACATCTACCACCCCACTACCACTATCAGATTAGAGCCATAAAGAGACTAGACATCTACCACCCCACTACCACTATCAAATTAGAGCCATAAAGGAGACTAGACATCTAACACCACCACTACCACTATCAGATTAGAGCCATAAAGTAGACTAGACATCTACCACCCCACTACCACTATCAGATTAGAGCCATAAAGGAGACTAGACATCTACCACCCACTACCACTATCAGATTAGAGCCATAATGGAGACTAGACATATACCACTATCAGTATAGAGCCATAATGGAGACTAGACATCTACCACCCCACTACCACTATCAGATTAGAGCCATAAAGTAGACTAGACATCTACCACCCCACTACCACTATCAGATTAGAGCCATAATGGAGACTAGACATCTACCACCCACTACCACTATCAGATTAGAGCCATAAAGGAGACTAGACATCTAACCACCCACTACCACTATCAGATTAGAGCCATAAAGGAGACTAGACATCTACCACCCCACTACCACTATCAGATTAGAGCCATAATGGAGACTAGACATCTACCACCACCACTACCACTATCAGATTAGAGCCATAAAGGAGACTAGACATCTAACCCACTACTACCACTATCAGATTAGAGCCATAAAGTAGACTAGACATCTACCACCCCACTACCACTATCAGATTAGAGCCATAATGGAGACTAGACATCTACCACCCCACTACCACTATCAGATTAGAGCCATAAAGTAGACTAGACATCTACCACCCCACTACCACTATCAGATTAGAGCCATAAAGTAGACTAGACATCTACCACCCCACTACCACTATCAGATTAGAGCCATAAAGTAGACTAGACATCTACCACCCCACTACCACTATCAGATTAGAGCCATAATGGAGACTAGACATCTACCACCCCACTACCACTATCAGATTAGAGCCATAATGGAGACTAGACATATACCACTATCAGATTAGAGCCATAATGGAGACTAGACATCTACCACTATCATATTAGAGCCATAAAGTAGACTAGACATCTACCACCCCACTACCACTATCAGATTAGAGCCATAAAGTAGACTAGACATCTAACACCACTACTACCACTATCAGATTAGAGCCATAATGGAGACTAGACATATACCATTATCAGATTAGAGACATAATGGAGACTAGACATCTACCAACCCCACTACCACTATCAAATTAGAGCCATAATGGAGACTAGACATATACCACTATCAGATTAGAGCCATAATGGAGACTAGACATCTACCACTATCATATTAGAGCCATAAAGTAGACTAGACATCTACCACCCCACTACCACTATCAGATTAGAGCCATAAAGTAGACTAGACATCTAACACCACCACTACCACTATCAGATTAGAGCCATAAAGGAGACTAGACATCTACACCACACTACCACTATCAGATTAGAGCCATAAAGGAGACTAGACATCTACCACCCCACTACCACTATCAGATTAGAGCCATAATGGAGACTAGACATCTACCACCCCACTACCACTATCAGATTAGAGCCATAAAGTAGACTAGACATCTACCACCCCACTACCACTATCAGATTAGAGCCATAAAGGAGACTAGACATCTACCACCCCACTACCACTATCAGATTAGAGCCATAAAGTAGACTAGACATCTACCACCCCACTACCACTATCAGATTAGAGCCATAAAGTAGACTAGACATCTACCACCCCACTACCACTATCAAATTAGAGCCATAAAGGAGACTAGACATCTAACACCACTACTACCACTATCAGATTAGAGCCATAAAGTAGACTAGACATCTACCACCCCACTACCACTATCAGATTAGAGCCATAAGGAGACTAGACATCTACCACCCCACTACCACTATCAGATTAGAGCCATAAAGTAGACTAGACATCTACCACCCCACTACCACTATCAGATTAGAGCCAAAATGGAGACTAGACATCTACCACCCCACTACCACTATCAGATTAGAGCCATAAAGTAGACTAGACATCTACCACCCCACTACCACTATCAGATTAGAGCCATAAAGTAGACTAGACATCTACCACCCCACTACCACTATCAGATTAGAGCCATAAAGGAGACTAGACATCTACCACCCCACTACCACTATCAGATTAGAGCCATAAAGGAGACTAGACATCTACCACCACTACTACCACTATCAGATTAGAGCCATAAAGGAGACTAGACATCTACCACCCCACTACCACTATCAGATTAGAGCCATAATGGAGACTAGACATCTACCACCCCACTACCACTATCAGATTAGAGCCATAAAGGAGACTAGACATCTACCACCCCACTACCACTATCAGATTAGAGCCATAAAGGAGACTAGACATCTACCACCCCACTACCACTATCAGATTAGAGCCATAAAGGAGACTAGACATCTAACACCACTACTACCACTATCAGATTAGAGCCATAAAGTAGACTAGACATCTACCACCCCACTACCACTATCAGATTAGAGCCATAAAGGAGACTAGACATCTACCAACCCACTACCACTGTCAGATTAGAGCCATAATGGAGACTAGACATATACCACTATCAGTATAGAGCCATAATGGAGACTAGACATCTACCACCCCACTACCACTATCAGATTAGAGCCATAAAGTAGACTAGACATCTACCACCCACCTACCACTATCAGATTAGAGCCATAATGGAGACTAGACATCTACCACCCACTACCACTATCAGATTAGAGCCATAAAGGAGACTAGACATCTAACACCACTACTACCACTATCAAATTAGAGCCATAAAGGAGACTAGACATCTACCACCCCACTACCACTATCAGATTAGAGCCATAAAGGAGACTAGACATCTACCACCCACTACCACTATCAGATTAGAGCCATAAAGGAGACTAGACATCTAACACCACTACTACCACTATCAGATTAGAGCCATAAAGTAGACTAGACATCTACCACCCCACTACCACTATCAGATTAGAGCCATAATGGAGACTAGACATCTACCACCCCACTACCACTATCAGATTAGAGCCATAAAGTAGACTAGACATCTACCACCCCACTACCACTATCAGATTAGAGCCATAAAGTAGACTAGACATCTACCACCCCACTACCACTATCAGATTAGAGCCATAAAGTAGACTAGACATCTACCACCCCACTACCACTATCAGATTAGAGCCATAATGGAGACTAGACATCTACCACCCCACTACCACTATCAGATTAGAGCCATAATGGAGACTAGACATCTACCACCCCACTACCACTATCAGATTAGAGCCATAAAGTAGACTAGACATCTACCACCCCACTACCACTATCAGATTAGAGCCAAAATGGAGACTAGACATCTACCACCCCACTACCACTATCAGATTAGAGCCATAAAGTAGACTAGACATCTACCACCCCACTACCACTATCAGATTAGAGCCATAAAGTAGACTAGACATCTACCACCCCACTACCACTATCAGATTAGAGCCATAAAGGAGACTAGACATCTACCACCCCACTACCACTATCAGATTAGAGCCATAAATGGAGACTAGACATCTACCACCCCACTACCACTATCAGATTAGAGCCATAAAGTAGACTAGACATCTACCACCCCACTACCACTATCAGATTAGAGCCATAAAGTAGACTAGACATCTACCACCCCACTACCACTATCAGATTAGAGCCATAAAGGAGACTAGACATCTACCACCCCACTACCACTATCAGATTAGAGCCATAAAGGAGACTAGACATCTAACACCACTACTACCACTATCAGATTAGAGCCATAAAGGAGACTAGACATCTACCACCCCACTACCACTATCAGATTAGAGCCATAATGGAGACTAGACATCTACCACCCCACTACCACTATCAAATTAGAGCCATAATGGAGACTAGACATATACCACTATCAGTTTAGAGCCATAATGGAGACTAGAAATCTACCACTATCATATTAGAGCCATAAAGTAGACTAGACATCTACCACCCCACTACCACTATCAGATTAGAGCTATAAAGTAGACTAGACATCTAACACCACTACTACCACTATCAGATTAGAGCCATAAAGGAGACTAGACATCTACCACCCACTACCACTATCAGATTAGAGCCATAATGGAGACTAGACATCTACCACCCCACTACCACTATCAGATTAGAGCCATAAAGTAGACTAGACATCTACCACCCCACTACCACTATCAGATTAGAGCCATAAATGGAGACTAGACATCTACCACCCCACTACCACTATCAGATTAGAGCCATAAAGTAGACTAGACATCTACCACCCCACTACCACTATCAGATTAGAGCCATAAAGTAGACTAGACATCTACCACCCCACTACCACTATCAAATTAGAGCCATAAAGGAGACTAGACATCTAACACCACTACTACCACTATCAGATTAGAGCCATAAAGTAGACTAGACATCTACCACCCCACTACCACTATCAGATTAGAGCCATAATGGAGACTAGACATCTCCCACCCCACTACCACTATCAGATTAGAGCCATAAAGTAGACTAGACATCTACCACCCCACTACCACTATCAGATTAGAGCCAAAATGGAGACTAGACATCTACCACCCACTACCACTATCAGATTAGAGCCATAAAGTAGACTAGACATCTACCACCCCACTACCACTATCAGATTAGAGCCATAAAGTAGACTAGACATCTACCACCCCACTACCACTATCAGATTAGAGCCATAAGGAGACTAGACATCTACCACCCCACTACCACTATCAGATTAGAGCCATAAAGGAGACTAGACATCTACACCACTACTACCACTATCAGATTAGAGCCATAAAGGAGACTAGACATCTACCACCCCACTACCACTATCAGATTAGAGACATAATGGAGACTAGACATCTACCACCCCACTACCACTATCAGATTAGAGCCATAATGGAGACTAGACATATACCACTATCAGTTTAGAGCCATAATGGAGACTAGACATCTACCACCTCACTACCACTATCAGATTAGAGCCATAAAGTAGACTAGACATCTACCACCCCACTACCATTATCAGATTAGAGCCATAAAGGAGACTAGACATCTAACACCATTACTACCACTATCAGATTAGAGCCATAAAGGAGACTAGACATATACCACTATCAGATTAGAGCCATAAAGTAGACGAGACATCTACCACCCCACTAGCACTATCAGAGTAGAGCCATAAAGTAGACTAGACATCTAACACCACTACTACCACTATCAGATTAGAGCCATAATGGAGACTAGACATCTACCACCCCACTACCACTATCAGATTAGAGCCATAAAGTAGACTAGACATCTACCACCCCACTACCACTATCAGATTAGAGCCATAAAGTAGACTAGACATCTACCACCCCACTACCACTATCAGATTAGAGCCATAAAGTAGACTAGACATCTACCACCCCACTACCACTATCAGATTAGAGCCACAATGGAGACTAGACATCTACCACCCCACTACCACTATCAGATTAGAGCCACAATGGAGACTAGACATCTCCCACCCCACTACCACTATCAGATTAGAGCCATAAAGTAGACTAGACATCTACCACCCCACTACCATTATCAGATTAGAGCCAAAATGGAGACTAGACATCTACCACCCCACTACCACTATCAGATTAGAGCCATAAAGTAGACTAGACATCTACCACCCACTACAACTATCAGATTAGAGCTATAAAGTAGACTAGACATCTACCACCCCACTACCATTATCACATTAGAGCCATAAAGGAGACTAGACATCTACCACCCCACTACCATTATCAGATTAGAGCCAAAATGGAGACTAGACATCTACCACCCCACTACCACTATCAGATTAGAGCCATAAAGTAGACTAGACATCTACCACCCCACTACAACTATCAGATTAGAGCTATAACGTAGACTAGACATCTACCACCCCACTACCATTATCAGATTAGAGCCATAAAGGAGACTTGACATCTACCACCCCACGACCATTATCAGATTAGAGCCATAAAGGAGACTAGACATCTAACACCACTACTACCACTATCAAATTAGAGCCATAAAGGAGACTAGACATCTACCACCCCACTACCACTATCAGATTAGAGACATAATGGAGACTAGACATCTACCAACCCCACTACCACTATCAAATTAGAGCCATAATGGAGACTAGACATATACCACTATCAGTTTAGAGCCATAATGGAGACTAGAAATCTACCACTATCATATTAGAGCCATAAAGTAGACTAGACATCTACCACCCCGCTACCACTATCAGATTAGAGCTATAAAGTAGACTAGACATCTAACACCACTACTACCACTATCAGATTAGAGCCATAAAGGAGACTAGACATCTACCACCCCACTACCACTATCAGATTAGAGCCATAAAGGAGACTAGACATCTACCACCCCACTACCACTATCAGATTAGAGCCATAAAGTAGACTAGACATCTACCACCCCACTACCATTATCAGATTAGAGCCATAATGGAGACTAGACATCTACCACCCCACTACCACTATCAGATTAGAGCCATAAAGTAGACTAGACATCTACCACCCCACTACCACTATCAGATTAGAGCCATAAAGTAGACTAGACATCTACCACCCCACTACCACTATCAAATTAGAGCCATAAAGGAGACTAGACATCTAACACCACTACTACCACTATCAGATTAGAGCCATAAAGTAGACTAGACATCTACCACCCCACTACCACTATAAGATTAGAGCCACAATGGAGACTAGACATCTCCCACCCCACTACCACTATCAGATTAGAGCCATAAAGTAGACTAGACATCTACCACCCGCACTACCATTTATCAGATTAGAGCCAAAATGGAGACTAGACATCTACCACACCACTACCACTATCAGATTAGAGCCATAAAGTAGACTAGACATCTACCACCCCACTACAACTATCAGATTAGAGCCATAAAGTAGACTAGACATCTACCACCCCACTACCATTATCAGATTAGAGCCATAAAGGAGACTTGACATCTACCACCCCACGACCATTATCAGATTAGAGCCATAAAGGAGACTAGACATCTAACACCACTACTACCACTATCAAATTAAAGCCATAAAGGAGACTAGACATCTACCACCCCACTACCACTATCAGATTAGAGACATAATGGAGACTAGACATTCTACCAACCCCCCTACCACTATCAAATTAGAGCCATAAATGGAGACTAGACATATACCACTATCAGTTTAGAGCCATAATGGAGACTAGAGATCTACCACCTCACTACCACTATCAGATTAGAGCCATAAAGTAGACTAGACATCTACCACCCCACTACCATTATCAGATTAGAGGCATAAAGGAGATTAGACATCTAACACCATTACTACCACTATCAGATTAGAGCCATAAAGGAGACTAGACATATACCACTATCAGATTAGAGCCATAAGTAGACGAGACATCAACCACCCCACTAGCACTATCAGAGTTAGAGCCATAAAGTAGACTAGACATCTAACACCACTACTACCACTATCAGATTAGAGCCATAATGGAGGACTAGACATATACCATTATCAGATTAGAGCCATAAAGTAGACTAGACATCTACCACCTCACTACCACTATCAGATTAGAGCCATAAAGTCGACTAGAATCTACCACCCCACTACCATTATCAGATTAGAGGCTACAAGGAGATTAGACATCTAACACCATTACTACCACTATCAGATTAGAGCCATAAGGAGACTAGACTATAACCACTATCAGATTAGAGCCATCAAGTAGGACGAGACATCTACCACCCCACTAGCACTATCAGAGTAGAGCCATAAAGTCGACTAGACATCTACCACCCCCACTTCCACTATCAGATTATAGCCATAAAGTAGACTAGACATCTACCACCCCACTACCACTATCAGATTAGAGCCATAATGGAGACTAGAATCTACCACCCCACTACCACTATCAGCTTAGAGCCATACTAAAGTAGACTAGACATCTACCACACCCACTACCACTATCAGATAGAGCCATAAAGTAGACTAGACATCTACACCCCACTACCACTATCAGATTAGAGCCATAAAGTAGACTGGACATCTACCACCCCACTACCATATCAGCTTCGAGGCCATAAGGAGACTAGACCCTAACACCACTTACTACCACTATCAGATTAGAGCCATATAGGAGACTAGACATCTACCACCCCACTACCACTATCAGATTAGAGCCATAAAGTAGACTAGACATCTACCACCCCACTACCACTATCAAATTAGAGCCATAAAGGAGACTAGACATCTACCAACCCACTACCACTGTCAGATTAGAGCCATAATGGAGACTAGACATATACCACTATCAGTATAGAGCCATAATGGAGACTAGACATCTACCACCCCACTACCACTATCAGATTAGAGCCATAAAGTAGACTAGACATCTACCACCCCACTACCACTATAAGATTAGAGCCACAATGGAGACTAGACATCTCCCACCCCACTACCACTATCAGATTAGAGCCATAAAGTAGACTAGACATCTACCACCCCACCCTTATCAGATTAGAGCCAAAATGGAGACTAGACATCTACCACCCCACTACCACTATCAGATTAGAGCCATAAAGTAGACTAGACATCTACCACCCCACTACAACTATCAGATTAGAGCCATAAAGTAGACTAGACATCTACCACCCCCCCACTACCATTATCAGATTAGAGCCATAAAGGAGACTTGACATCTACCACCCCCACGACCATTATCAGATTAGAGCCATAAAGGAGACTAGACATCTAACACCACTACTACCACTATCAAATTAAAGCCATAAAGGAGACTAGACATCTACCACCCCACTACCACTATCAGATTAGAGACATAATGGAGACTAGACATCTACCAACCCCACTACCACTATCAAATTAGAGCCATAAAGTAGACCCTCATAGACGTCATCCTGACCAACTGGCCCTCCAAATACACCTCCGCTGTCTTCAACCAGGATCTCAGCGATCACTGCCTCATTGCCTGTATCCGCTACGGAGCCGCAGTCAAACGACCACCCCTCATCACTGTCAAACGCTCCCTAAAACACTTCTGTGAGCAGGCCTTTCTAATCGACCTGGCCCGGGTATCCTGGAAGGACATTGACCTCATCCCGTCAGTGGAGGATGCCTGGTCATTCTTTAAAAGTAACTTCCTCACCATTTTAGATAAGCATGCTCCGTTCAAAAAATGCAGAACTAAGAACAGATACAGCCCTTGGTTCACCCCAGACCTGACTGCCCTCGACCAGCACAAAAACATCCTGTGGCGGACTGCAATAGCATCGAATAGTCCCCGTGATATGCAACTGTTCAGGGAAGTCCGGAACCAATACACGCAGTCAGTCAGGAAAGCTAAGGCCAGCTTCTTCAGGCAGAAGTTTGCATCCTGTAGCTCCAACTCCAAAAGTTCTGGGACACTGTGAAGTCCATGGAGAACAAGAGCACCTCCTCCCAGCTGCCCACTGCACTGAGGCTAGGTAACACGGTCACCACTGATAAATCCATGATTATCGAAAACTTCAATAAGCATTTCTCAACGGCTGGCCATGCCTTCCGCCTGGCTACTTCAACCTCGGCCAACAGCTCCGCCCCCCCCGCAGCTCCTCGCCCAAGCCTCTCCAGGTTCTCCTTTACCCAAATCCAGATAGCAGATGGTTCTGAAAGAGCTGCAAAACCTGGACCCGTATAAATCAGCTGGGCTTGACAATCTGGACCCTCTATTTCTGAAACTATCTGCCACCATTGTCGCAACCCCTATTACCAGCCTGTTCAACCTCTCTTTCATCTCGTCTGAGATCCCCAAGGATTGGAAAGCTGCCGCAGTCATCCCCCTCTTCAAAGGGGGAGACACCCTGGACCCAAACTGTTACAGACCTATATC
Organism: Oncorhynchus kisutch; assembly: GCF_002021735.2. Taxonomy (NCBI): domain Eukaryota; kingdom Metazoa; phylum Chordata; class Actinopteri; order Salmoniformes; family Salmonidae; genus Oncorhynchus; species Oncorhynchus kisutch. Next base: position 2,232 of record NW_022262707.1, on the reverse strand, counting down.
CATCCTGCCCTGCCTATCTAAGGGTCTTCGAAAGCCAAGTCAACAAACAGGTCACTGACCATCTCGAATCCCACCGTACCTTCTCCGCTGTGCAATCTGGTTTCCGAGCCGGTCACGGGTGCACCTCAGCCACACTCAAGGTACTAAACGACATCATAACCGCCATCGATAAAAGACAGTACTGTGCAGCCGTCTTCATCGACCTCGCCAAGGCTTTCGCTCTGTCAATCACCATATTCTTATCGGCAGACTCAGTAGCCTCGGTTTTTTCGGATGACTGCCTTGCCTGGTTCACCATTACTTTGCAGACAGAGTTCAGTGTGTCAAATCGGAGGGCATGCTGTCTGGTCCTCTGGCAGTCTCTATGGGGGTGCCACAGGGTTCAATTCTCGGGCCGACTCTTTTCTCTGTGTATATCAATGATGTTGCTCTTGCTGCGGGCGATTCCCTGATCCACCTCTACGCAGACGACACCATTCTATATACTTTCGGCCAGTCTTTGGACACTGTGCTATCTAACCTCCAAACAAGCTTCAATGCCATACAACACTCCTTCCGTGGCCTCCAACTGCTCTTAAACGCTAGTAAAACCAAATGCATGCTTTTCAAACCGGTCGCTGCCTGCACCTGCATGCCCGACTAGCATCACCACCCTGGATGGTTCCGACCTAGAATATGTGGACGTCTATAAGTACCTAGGTGTCTGGCTAGACTGCAAACTCTCCTTCCAGACTCATATCAAACATCTCCAATCGAAAATCAAATCAAGAGTCGCTTTCTATTCCGCAACAAAGCCTCCTTCACTCAAGCCGCCAAGCTTACCCTAGTAAAACTGACTATCCTACCGATCCTCGACTTCGGCGATGTAATCTACAAAATGGCTTCCAACACTCTACTCAGCAAACTGGAATGCAGTCTATCACAGTGCCATCCGTTTGTCACTAAAGCACCCTTATACTACCCACCACTGCGACTTGTATGCTCTAGTCGGCTGGCCCTCGCTACTATTCGTCGCCAGACCCCACTGGCTCAGGTATCTACAAGTCTATGCTAGGTAAAGCTCCGCCTTATCTCAGCTCACTGGTCACGATGGCAACACCCATCCGTAGCACGCGCTCCAGCAGGTTGTATCTCACTGATCATCCCTAAAGCCAACACCTCATTTGGCCGCCTTTCGTTCCAGTACTCTGCTGCCTGTGACTGGAACGAATTGCAAAAATCGCTGAAGTTGGAGACTTTTATCTCCCTCACCAACTTCAAACATCAGCTATCTGAGCAGCTAACCGATCGCTGCAGCTGTACATAGTCTATTGGTAAATAGCCCACCCTTTTCACCTACCTCATCCCCATACTGTTTTTATTTATTTACTTTTCTGCTCTTCTGCACACCAATATCTCTACCTGTACATGACCATCTGATCTTTTATCACTCCAGTGTTAATCTGCAAAATTGTAATTATTTGCCTACCTCCTCATGCCTTTTGCACACATTGTATATAGACCCCCCCTTCGTTTTCTACTGTGTTATTGACTTGTTAATTGTTTACTCCATGTGTAACTCTTTGTTGTATGCTCACACTGCTATGCTTTATCTTGGCCAGGTCGCAGTTGCAAATGAGAACTTGTTCTCAACTAGCCTACCTGGTTAAATAAAGGTGACACACACACACACACACACATAATGGAGACTAGACATATACCACTATCAGTTTAGAGCCATAATGGAGACTAGAGATCTACCACCTCACTACCACTATCAGATTAGAGCCATAAAGTAGACTAGACATCTACCACCCCACTACCATTATCAGATTAGAGGCATAAAGGAGATTAGACATCTAACACCATTACTACCACTATCAGATTAGAGCCATAAAGGAGACTAGACATATACCACTATCAGATTAGAGCCATAAAGTAGACGAGACATCAACCACCCCACTAGCACTATCAGAGTAGAGCCATAAAGTAGACTAGACATCTAACACCACTACTACCACTATCAGATTAGAGCCATAATGGAGACTAGACATATACCATTAGCAGATTAGAGCCATAAGTAGACTAGACATCTACCACCTCACTACCACTATCAGATTAAGACCATAAAGTAGACTAGACATCTACCACCCCACTACCATTATCAGATTAGAGCATAAAGGAGATTAGACATCTAACACCATTACTACCACTATCAGATTAGAGCCATAAAGGAGACTAGACATATACACT